>NW_018403342.1:632352-681496 GCF_002113885.1 Mizuhopecten yessoensis | reverse complement strand
TCTCTATCTCTCCCTTTAGTCTTTTCTCTAGCTCTCCCTTTAGTCTTCTCTATCTCTCCCTTTAGTCTTTTCTCTAGCTCTCCCTTTAGCCTTTTCTCTATAGCTCTCCCTTTTAGGCTGTTCTCTATCTCTCCCTTTAGTCTTTTCTCTAGCTCTCCCTTTAGTCTGTTCTCTATATCTCCCTTTTGTCTTTTCTTTAGGTCTCCCTTTAGTCTTTTCCCTCTCCCTCTCTCTCTCCCTTAAGTCTTTTCTCTATCTCTCCCTTTAGTCTTTTTTCTAGCTCTCCCTTTAGTCTTTTCTCTAGCTCTCCCTTAAGTCTTTTCTCTAGCTCTCCCTTTAGTCTTTTCTCTAGCTCTCCCTTAAGTCTTTTCTCTAGCTCTCCCTTTTAGGCTGTTCTCTATCTCTCCCTTTAGTCTTTTCTCTAGCTCTCCCTTTAGTCTTTTATATAGCTCTCCCTTTAGTCTTTTATATAGCTCTCCCTTTAGTCTTTTATATAGCTCTCCCTTTGCCCCTAATTAGCAGCTCCACCTGGAACCCTTTTAGTTATAGTATAGGTTTGGCTTTACTAAATTTCTATTGATGGTCAGTTGACCTTTACATATGACCTTACAGCTTCAAATTAAAAATGATTATCATACCACTGTGCTGTAGGTATTTTGATGTGTGGTATGTGGGTTTGTGGCAGGTGATATATATATATATGGCCCTATAATTACTGGTCATAGATCCCTAAAGGACTCAAAGTAGGTCATTTAGTTTACTGTGTTGTAGGATCCCTAGGGGGCACATATAGGTTATTGATTTACTGTGTTGTATGTATCTATATTACAATGGTCATTTAATACCCAGGGGTACATGCTTCCAACATGTCAAATCTGTCTATCAATGGCTGAATCTCACTGGTCAGTTGGACCCCCAGTGGTCAGGTTACAACCCAGCTTACCCCAGTCACAGGGGTGGTTTTGATTGTGATGGTGTTTGGGTCTGTGACAGATTACAGAGTCACTGATGGGCTATAACAGGTAAGTATATAACAGAGATATAGGAATTAATATATAGGCTGTCAAACTTATATACCTTGAATACCATTTTCATCTCAAAAATCACTTTTTATTGCGATAGTCACTGATTTCCATACAGGTCAGTTTGAGTGTCATGAAAATCAGTTTTTGTTTATAGAAGTTTTATGGTTTTATTTAATGTTGATGGGGTTCGAAATATGAAAAAAGAAAGTATTTCTGATCAATTTTCTGTAATTTGGTAAGATGTTCCATTGCCAGCTTTTCTGTCAAGAAATGATAGCTAAATATTTATTGAATATTGAAATTGACAAACAGCTGGTTGATCAGGCTTTTACACAGGATACTATTGGATGATTTATAGTAAGTGTGCACATGAAATTTCCATAGTCCGTTTCACGGATTATAGACCCAACATTTTTCATAAGCAAGCTAAATTATACAATTGGTATTTTATTTTTATAAGATTTTCAAAAGGTTTTGGCGAGTTTCTTGTGATTGATGTTTAAAGTTATACACTTAAAGTACAAGATTCTGTTTCATTCATTTTATAATATTGTTGGCTGCCAAAATTGTTTCTAACTCAGAGTTCTGGATTCTGTCAATATAGAATATTGGCCTACAAAAAAATTCAGATATGGAGTTTGATTATATTCGGTACAAATATTTCATTTGTGACAATATAAATTGAAATTCCATCAGTTTTAATTGACATAAAAATAGGCTTTGGATCATCACTTTAAAGTGGGTATAACTGTAATTGTATAGACAAATATGACAGATACACAAACGACAAGTTCAGTATTGTAATGAGATTTGGGATTATCATTAACAAAGTAAAAATTCTGTGGAGCTTTGGAATATAAAGACGATCGAGTCCTGCTTTGATGCCAGATGATGTAATCAATATCCAATTTCTGCTCTGTTAATTGGTTACACGTGTCGGCAGAGAAAGCAGTACAAAATCCTTTGGAAAAAGTCTCCAGCGGTGATATGCAAGTTCAGGATCTTCAATCTGCAGACCATTTATCTTTCGGACTGTGAAGATTTGGTGCAGGATTAAAATTATACAGCACCAGACAGAAATGATGAGTGGATTTCAACTTTGTGAGTCATTTTGGCTTTTCACATTAACGATACAGATAAAAAGACGCAGCCTCTCTGTGGGACTTCTTGGGAAATCTTCCAACCAGAAAATGTAGCATTTCAGATTTCTATCCAAATCTTGCTTATTTTCTTTACAATTTTGTAGCTTTAAATGATTTGGCTGAAAAAAAGGATGTTGATTTAAGTTGTTTTTATTTTTGTTTCATACTTTAAAACTTTAAGCGTGTCTTGGTATACAGCGGGTCAGACATTTGGATTGAGAGGCGAGGGATCTAACAGTTGGCTAAAAATAAACCTAGATCTATATAAATTGTCTATAGAACATCATTTACCTGCATGTAAGCCACAGGTGCGTTATCAGGAGCTACAAAGTAGGAAATAGATTTTTTGTAACTTTGTTTGAAATCTGACATTTTTGCTATCCACTCAATTTATTCAATAATCAAAAAAAAACTTTTGTGGCAACGGGAAACTAAATACAGATGTACGTTAGTAGCGGAAGGTTTTCGTAAGATCTGTTAAAATCTGAATTGTTGCTGTTAGGTGATGAATTCAAGATGGTGACGTGTGTTTCCTGCGAAAGCTTGAAGTAAATATACATTTCCATTTCACAGGGATTTGTTGCGATGCTGTTGAAATCCACCTGTGGAAACGATGGGTTTACCAGGATTAAAATGTTTGGCATTTTGACACACAGGGTTTAAAGGTTATGAATGTGATAATACATTTAGATATTTTTTGTTTGATGATATTTCACTTTTGCGAGGAATGAGTCAATTGATCAGAAACAAGATCAATGAAGATGTGAACTCGTAATAATTGCGGACCTGATATCAAGATAAACAGAGTTGATTTGTTTGACATTTTGACACAACACACACATTTTCTTTTAAAACTTCGGAGTGCCATAACAGAATTTAGTACAGTTGAACTATTAGATATTTTCATTTAGCTATCCCAGTCTTGTAATACATCGTTTATGATAAATCACATACAGTTTTGACAGTTTTAATTTTCACAATCAAACTATTGATTTGTTGAAGACACATTAATAATTTTCCAATAAAAATCAGTGAAATGTGATTATTTCAGCCTCCTGATTGGGAAACTTTGGAACAAAAAATGGAAATCTGTCCCAGGAATCACTAGATCATTAGTGGAATAGCTTGATTGGTGGGAGCTAGATTGACTGTAATCCACTATGCAACAACAGATTTCCAGAGATTTCCTTGTTGGATTTTAGAATGCAATTGGAATTGGAAAATTTTGCATGTTTATTAACAGGGGAGATAATTAAAAACAAATGTGAATATTTTTGGCTTCATTTTGTGTCTCAAGTATCTCAAATTTGCAATTTCTTTTTTATTTACAGTTTTGATTTTATGATTATGAATTTGAAGTTTGGAAATTGGGATTTTTTTTATCTAATGGCTTCATTTTATTCAAACCAAGGAAAGTACCTTGTGCTCAAGCATAGATATTGTGCTCAAACCAACTTTCTTGTGACTCCTTAAATCATGTGATGCAGTGGAAATATAGAAAACAGTATATGACGTTAAGGCACTTGACAATTATTAATCAAATTATGGACAAAAAAGTATGATTTTCCATTAATTTATCTCTGAAACAAGAAATTGTGCTTGAGCACAGGATCTGAATTTGAGCATGAAAACGGTTTCATGAATACGTCAGTCCTGGATTCAGATGTTCATTGGTGATGAGCTGGCGATTAATAATAGAGTATGCCAGTGCAAGAATGAAATTCCATCATTTAGAATATTATACACATCATATCTTGTTATCTCAAAACGTTTTTAAAACAAATGTAAAACATCAGATATTCATGAAAGTAGGCCAGAACAGGCCTGCTTAACTTCTGAAAACATGATATCTACAGGAAGTGTAAGGTAATGATAACACTCAAGTAAAAGTTCAAATTCTTATCGAAATTTGAATTAATTCTGTTACCTTTACATTTCATTCTAAATCTGTTTCACTAGGGGAAGTCGTTTTTACTCGTTCTTTTTGTCTGGTCTGTATGAAGTAAGTATGCCGTTTGTGATATCAGTCCTCCTTCAGCGTTATCTGAAGTTTTTGTAATGGAATCTATCTAAAACATAAATACCTTATCCATTATCAACATTTTTCTGTAATAATCTTACTGGAGACAAGTGTTAGCCCTGCCTTATACCCTCCCACTGTGTCTGTCTCTTACTTTGTCTATATCATTTCACCTTCCATCATACACGGCTGGTACCAGACACAGGGGCTGTATCACCCAGGTGGACCTAGTGCAGGGTTTATATGAATTATAATTAATTTCTGTAATGTTTCTAAAGGATATTTTGTTTGTACAAAATTAAACTTTTATTGAAGTTGTGCTGTTATTCCATATACATTTTTTGTATGATAGGGAAAGACTTTGACCTCTTCAATTGAAAATGGACAATTTATCTGTCATTGTAATACAAAAATGTGTTCAAAACTTAATTCAGAAATAAAGTTTTTGTTTTGTTTTTATAAATCATCAGTCTATCTAGTTTAAAATCTAAACCGTTTAAAGTTCTGTCATGTATTGATTGAAAAGTATATTTGTATTTGGAAAATTGAATTTTTATGACTGATTGAAATCAATATCCTTCAATTAGAGCAGAAATGCATACAGGCTCTCTGGGTGTGGTATCAGTTACAGGGAAGTAGAAAGTTTAGTGTATATATATACTCCTCAATACTGCCATGCATGTGAGGGTCTAGCTCAGCTGGGTGTGGGAAAGGGATTGGAGCTGTGAGATCCCCAGGGATCCATATACATCTGCAGTAAGGATATGCACTGATCAGGGAGGATTATAGCTGTGGGATTTCAGGGGCCTTATCACTTCTAGGAGCAGGTTCTTTGTAAATAAATGCATGTTGGACTGGGAGGGTCTAGCTCTGCAGTCAGACAGGCCCTCCAACAGGGAATAGAGCTGCGAGGTCTCCAGCCAGGCTTATCACTGCCAGGGAACAGGTTCTTTATGAAAACCTGCACATTAGAATGCGACTGTCCCAGAGATAGGACTGTAAGGGTCCCAGAGATAGGGCCTAGGGGATGTTTATGGAGAAGTCGGTGTACGTGTGGCTTATGTAAGGACAGGACTGGTATCTGTGGAGGGGGAGCAGCTATATAGATCTAAGATAGGACAGATCAACACAGATAGAGGGGATCTTATCTCGGCCCTGGGAGGGATGAGTCACAGGACCAGACAAGGCAGCTGAGCCCTCGGGGACCTACCGGCTTCATTTGTCAGTCCCCAGATTTTGGATAAACATGCACTACTCTGGCCCTGTGAATTTGTCTGGGAACTTCGGGGAATAACTGGAAATATAATTCATTTAGTGAAAGCTTCTGAAGCGTGAATGTTTGCAACTGGTTTATCATGCATTTGACTCACTAGATCAGGAGATGAGCAACAGTGTGAAGCGATTGACTGGCATGTAAGGACCGGACCAGTGCTGGCATTGTCCAGATACAGAAATACCAGGAAACCCAGGAGAATTCCAATCCCATATTTTCTCATATTGTTTGATGTATAGATAAGCTGATGAACAATATTCAAGGAGATAAAATGCAATTGGATTCGGCAGAGGCACTGACATGTATTGTGTATGAGACTCTTGAGGAAAGTTGAGGATTTTGAAGAATGTTTCAGTTATGCATCGATTAGAAGTGCCATAAGTTTCCTGAAAACCATTTGTATAATTTGACTAGTATCTCTGGTACCTATGTACTATAAACAAGGCTGTTGGTGCTTGATCTACTTATAGATCTGATGCTGTTCCCTACAAAGGTGTGACATCCTGATTACATTTACCCTCACAGGTGTAAAGGGTGTGGTACTGTGTGACTGCATGAGTATAGAGTATCTACCTATTATACAGAGGTGTGCTGGTCAGTCAAGCTGGGGTGTGGACTAAATCTCAAGGTGTGGTCAGTCCAGCTAGGGGGCTGAATATAATTACCATCTGCACAGACAGAGAGTATTAATATTCCCCACTAAAGCTGACCAGGACAGGTGCTAAGGCTCAAAGTGGACTTTACTGCTTACATAACGACTTGACACTTAAGGCTATTACTGTACCTTAATAGGATAGAGACTCTCCTTATGGAGACCCTAATGGGGCCATTCAGGCTATCTGTATATATCCATCATAAAAGTGCAATGGACTGACTAAATTGAATGGAGTGGTGCACTTGACATATGATAAACACTTATGTGCCAACTCTATTTTGAAAATCTCTTGTCTTTGTGTTTTGGGCAATACCTTTTCAGTGCGATATAACTCTATCTGTCCAAGGTTTACTAAGGTTTTAACCCTAAAAACATGGACATAGTGAATGTGATCAGAACAGTTTGCAGTATTCAGGCTATTAAGGTGTACAACCTTATATTACCTATAGGACCTTGACACCACAGAGTGCAGCTGTTATTTATGACCTGTCAAGAGGTGCACAGGTAAATGCTAATGGTCAGACACAGGTGTGGTAATGGTCAGACACAGGTGTGGTAATGGTCAGACATTGGTAGTAATGGACATACACTGACTGGTAGCATTGGTACCTCTGCTTCAGGTGTGCTCTATGTGACAGGAGGTATACTTACACAGACAGTACCTAAATAATTATTCATTTGGATACATTCATTCACTTACAGGCCTATAGTCCATATGGACAGTCTTGTTGCACAGACTTATATAGTCAAAATCTCTGCAGTAAATTCCGCATGACCATGTAAAACTAACCTGTAAATTCAACAACTATTGCCTCACACACAGACTAGGAGCATGGTATACTGCAGGCAAACAAATATACCAGGTTATACCATTATCACGTATGAAAGTGAAAGTACGAGCCCGTATGGATGCACAGCCTGACAAACTGTTAGGAACAAGACCAAGGATTTGTAGGTGTTTTGTAATAAGACTGGAATTCCTCACAAACAATACAGACACGGTAATGGACTGTGATACCAATTTACTAGTCTAAGTGCAGTGTAGAGGCGTATAGTGGAAGGTGACTACAACGACTCGGGGCTGTGTGTTAGACAAAGACTGGAGGCCCTGTGGTAACATTACAACAAACAATCCAACAGTCTGCTGCCTGACAAAGCCACAGCAGAACTTATAATTAGAGTGGAAAAGTAGCTAGTTATTAATCATAACCAGTGTAACAACGGCAGGTCAGTGGTAGACAGGCACTACCTGTTCTGGCAGGTAAACACGGACTACAGACACAGTACTAACTTCTGGATAAGATTTTGTTTTTCACCTTTGGATTTATTATTTATTACACTGACTGGTTGTTATAGAGATCCTCTTGTTAATTACTGTGCAGAAGAAACTGGAGATTTTAAAATTGTTGTTGGAGATATTATTGCTAAAAGTGTTGAATGGGATTCTGAAAACTATTCATCAATATTGCGTGACTTATTGAAAGAAAGAAAATTGTTTGCATGCAATTGCATAGCAGTTGTGTTTGATTTTTGCGTATTAATATTTATCCAATGCTCAATGATTTACAAGCATCTGTTGGGAGTTATACACGTATAATGAAAGAACAATTCCATCAGTAATTAGTGAACATTTTCTAAGAGTACAGGCTGTGAATATCAAGCACATTGGAATGATAACTCTGACAGGTCACCACGCCAACCAAGTCAAGTGGAAAATTATGGGATGTAAGTTCTGTCTGCCATTGAGGAACACTCCCCATAACCACGGAAACTAATTAATTTGCAACTGGAGCTACTGAATCTGTGAAATATAGCTGATTTTAGCCTGGGGAATCATTTGTGGTTTTAAAACTATAAACAAAAACACATCTGGTTTTAAAAGGAGAATGTGTTAGTTTTGTATCCATCCAAAGTGAGCTTTATACATAAAAGTGAAAGTTGTTTCTTCAGGTGTAAGGAGAAGGCCATTCACAAAAAAACAGAACTGATGGTCGTAGTAGCTGCTGGCTACCGGTAGTTACAAAACAATAGACAGTTTACTGAGGTCAAGGGGTGTCTGGAACACAAGTATCCATTATAAACGGAGTAGCTTTTTACTGACTTTCTACCTTATAACAAGGCAGGGTTACTGAAGTGTGGAGCTCAACCACACAGTGACTCCGAGCCTCTGAATAGCTGCATACAGCTGATCCACTCCGATTCCACTTGAGATTTCAAATTTTGTACAGTGGCCATGCAACTCTCATCTCCTTCACGTTGGCCAGTAATAAAAACGGTCTGCATATTCAAATTTTAAATCAACACATATCTACAGATTTACAAGATAAGTCAATTAGAGTCAATATTTTAAGGAGTAGGGGCAGGAGTGCTTACACACATGGATTGGATACGATCCTACACACACAGCAGAGACAGCGGTACCAGTGCTAACCCAACTGTGCACGGCCATCAGCCAAACAGCACAGGGGTTTGAGATTTAAATCTGGATCACATGCTAGCAATTGGTGTGGTGTTTACATTGTGTAGGCTGTGGCTATTGTTGTGTTAGAACTGACAGAGCGACAATATTTTGGACGTAATCTTCCCCGAAACAGCAGTGATTTAACTTGACAATATTTTGAATATAACATGAAGTGTGATTTACTGAGACAGTATTTTGGATGTTATTTGCCTTGTGACGAGACGGTGTCTTGAATGTTGGTTGCCTCGTGATGAAATATTATTTTGAATGCTTTTCTGCCTTTGGATGAGAAAATATTTTGGATGTTATATACTGTGTGTCGAAACAATATTTTGGATGATATTTGCCCTGTGATGAGACGTTATTTTGGATGTTATTTTCCCTGTGACGCGAGGAGTTTACGATGTCTGTGTTGTAGTTTATATATAGGCGAGGAGGAGGTGTAGTAGGGGATGGAAGTACAAACATGATTGATATAAATCCCCACCAACCCTCTAACATGGGAAGTGTTTGCATTCTTGACGGCGACTTTAGACAGTTCCTGGAGAATCTCGACTGTACACAGGTAGGTTTAGTGGTCTTGTGCCTAGGAAATATCATCCTTGAGGGGGAAGGGGTTTCTCTGAGGGGGAGATGATAATATGATGCAGGGGCTAATTATCATAGAAGGGAAGTAATGCAAAGGATAGGAAATAATATTATGTTAGAGGCTTGTTCAAGGGGAGTGATAGGGTTTCTTTTAGAAGATGGCTGGTGTGTAGGGGTGGTTGGTTTAGTTTAAGGGGGATTGAATGTTTGATTTAGAGGAAAGATTTAATTCAGATGTAAAGGTTTGTTTGAGGAAATGGCTCATGTGTAAGCAAGGGGAGGTAGTCTGATGGGAGGGGTTTGTGAGGAAAGGGAGTATATTAGATGGGAGGGGATTGTGAGGAAAGGAAGTATATTAGATGGGAGGGGTTTGTGAGGAAAGAGAGTATATTAGATGGGAGGGGTTTGTGAGGAAAGTGAGTATATTAGATGGGAAGGGATTGTGAGGAAAGGGAGTATATTAGATGGGAGGGGTTTGTGAGGAAAGGGAGTATATTAGATGGGAGGGGTTTGTGAGGAAAGGGAGTATATTAGATGGGAGGGGTTTGTGAAGAAAGGGAGTATATTAGATGGGAGGGGTTTGTGAAGAAAGGGAGTATATTAGATGGGAGGGGTTTGTGAGGAAAGGGAGTATATTAGATGGTAGGGGTTTGTGAGGAAAGTGAGTATATCAGATGGGAGGGGTTTGTTTGTTTTTAACAAAAGCATTTATTTTAAAGGATGTTTTTTGGTAGTGGAGGATGCATGTTTGAGAGTAAAGGGTGAGAAATAAGGTGGAATGATGGAGTAAGATAAACGAGAGGTATTTTGTTTGAAGAAGAGGAGGTGTGCAATAGAAGTATGTTATGGTTAAAAACTTGAAACAGAGAGCTTGTAGTTTGTGTTAATGTGACGAGTTGAAGGAAAAAAGATCATTTTCCCTCATGTCTGTTAATGTGGAGGTCTTCCAGAGGGAAAAGTCACATGATGAACATGTTTCTGATGGTGTTAGGTTTGGAAAGTAACCTGATTGGTGATTGATGGTGTAGAGTTGGGAGGATGGGGATGGTGGTGGTGAAATGGGAGAGGGGGGAGGGTGCACAGGGTCTCTATGTTAAAGACCACTAATGGTTTCTAAGCATTCAAAGAGAATTTCCATTGTGAATTCCAGGAGAAAGCTGGATGATTTATGATGTTTGTTTGTGCTGGTGTTGATGTTTGTGGCAGTGATGATAAGATTGTGTCATTCCCAGTCATAACCTGACAGGTTTAGTGTTCTGTAGTCCCCAATGGTGGTACTGTTAGTACTTACTGTGGGTGTGTGTACATACTGTGTATACTGTGGCACTAATGTTAAGTGTTTAGAACTCATACACAGGAGCATCATGGTACGTAGCATCAGGATTGTATGCACTGTCTATACCTGGTCGCTCTTCAACTAAATAAAAGGGTATGTGCAAAGGTGAATTATTACAAGGCAAATAAATAAATTTGACATTTTTTGGGGATGAAAAAGTCGATAACAAGGTAATCTCATGTATTTTCATAGGACGATCGTTACATCATGATATAGACCATGATAATCCTATTTTTCTCTGAAAGTGATGGGACCATATCATTTTAGTATAAAACATATATATTACTGGTCTATAGGTTTTAAATTCATTTGTTGCAGTACAATCTGTGTTTTAAGTACTGTGACAGTAACATAGGCCCAATACACTGTACTTTCATGTACTCTATCTGGAGGTGTTTGAGGTGTACTCTAGGACTGGTATGGGGGTTTCATTTGTCTGGTTTACATGTACTAGTAATAGCGAGCCTCCCCCCAGCCTGGCCACAAACAGCTCCCTGTACAGACAACCCTACCTAATGTAATTACATCACAGCTACTCTCCACTGGGACTAGAGCTGTGTTCATTACATTGTTATAGTCGGTTAATAGGAATTAATGAGCCACTAATTCAATCTGCTATAATACCGAGGTGTAATTTGAGATATAGGAATATGCAGTACCATTGCTTTTAGTCGGCCACAATTACTGTATGTAATTCTAAACTCCTAATCAGTAATGAATATCCGCAGTGATATAAAGGAATTATTTTTTTACATTAAGTTATTCCTGGGTAGTAGGTTATTGGAATGCATTAGTATCGTTTCTGTATACTTCGATAGACTTTGATAAAACTCACTAGGGTATACTAGTCGGAAATAACCGACTATAGATATATCTCTGTCCAATCAATATATTGTTTAAAGGAGATTGTCATTTATTTCGAACTTAATCCTAGACTAAACTATACTAAACAAAGTGGAAGCTCTTACATAGTAAGCAAGGTCAATTTGTATCTGGTGAAATGGTACGGTAAAACCTGTCTAAACCAATAACAACTGGAACCTTAGTCTATTGAAAACGTTATCTGCACATGTAACGGGGCTCAGATCAGAACGTCTGATTTGTACAGGTTTTCGAGTGCACAGATTCTTACATAGAAATTTGTGTTTGTATACATTGGATTCTAGTTCAGTTATTTTTTCCCACATTTTTCTGGATTATTCAGGGTTCTGTGTATCAGCTTGAAACTAAAAACAAAAAAATATTGTAGAGTTCTTTTACAGGTAAGTTGTTACAGTTTTAAAACTCCACAAAATTATTTTTATCTGGCATGGATTCAATAGTTATCATTACATGTCTAGAAAAGGAAGAAGGTGATAATCAGAATATATAAAAAGTAGGTTGGGGAAACTGTCAGTGGAGGGTTCGTACTGAGGCTGTTCCTGGGAGATGTATTGGTACCAGATAAAGCTGACAGTTCCAGGTCCATTTACACGGCTCCTTTTAATTAAACACTATCGGCTATTCCTATTGATTGCGATTTTGAGATAGCCGCTGGTTCTAATGTCTTTGTGTTGTGTGGAACTCAATCTCACCTATACATCATGTATAGCGCCNGGGGGGGGGGGGGGGGGGGGGGAGGCCTCTTAGATTATATATATTCAAGAATCTGCTTTAATATAGCAACTTGATTAAAGCAAAACTTGACACAAGCAATCTCTGCATTTCTATTTATAACTTGATAATGTAGACGAGGAAAAAGATCCATCATTCAAAATGGAATATGTATGTCCATTCAGCTGAAGTGGTCAATAAATTGTAGATTGAGGTTCAATTCCAGTCGCAGTGCAGCAGATATTCCCTCTCAATTATATAGGTCCTTCCTAGCTAGAACAAATTGAATACATAAGAATTTAGAGGTGGGGTAGGGGTTTGGTGTGTGTTGATGATTGTCGGGGTGGGGGCATTTCAGAGAAACCTTAATTGGTCTCTTCCTTTCAATTTCAAATTGTTTAATTTCTATGTAAGTTGATGTCTTTCTCGAAAGTTTTCTAAAAACTTTACAGTCTCTTCAGAAGGGAATGTCTGGCTTTCTCCAAAGTTTTTCTCAAAATTTTAGCCTCTTCAGGAAGCTGTTTTAAGGAAGGCATGTTGAAAATAGTGGATCTATCACTTGATGAGTTGTTTGCTTTTCATTTCAACATATTTTATTCAAAATGGTAGACGTACAGGTCGTGATCTGTATCAGGGCTCTCCTGTGAGTTGTTTGCACATTATTCCCTACTGTATTAAGATGAGTTATGATTTATGATGATGAAATGAAAAACACTCCCTGGAATGGTAAAACCTATTGCATATTACTGACAAAACAAACAATTTTTCTGTCAACTGTCAACGAAGTGTTGTTAATTAAGCTGGACACTTGACATAAGTTATGTAGGTGTGTTAATTGTGTTGATATAAATATAGAAGAGGCAAAATGTCTTAGAATGGCACCTGAGCAATTTATTTCAATTTCAAATTAGCAAACTCTGAAAATGTGCATAAATGCTTACCATGCTTTAAGCAAGCTTTCATAGAGTAACACGTCCCATTTATACATTATTCATTTCTGTTTGAGATTATGTAAATCCTCGCCATATCAGCTGGTCTGTTTGGGCAAGAGCTATATGTAGATACTTCATCAAATAAGATTTGATTAGGTTAGACTAGCAAGTAACTTCTCAAGGTAAAGCTGTTAACATTGATCCTACAACAATGTGCAAACTGATGTTGACATTCTGATAGCTTTACTCTTTTGACTAATTGTTACATGTAGTTTGTCTGAAAAAACTTGTCTTACAACATGTTCTGAATCAAGGTTTCATTTGATTGCATTTGTAACTGAAGGGTTTCTGTGTAAAAATATCATTTATCATAGGTGATGAGGTGAAAATATGATTTCAGTATCACAATATTAACTCTAAAAATATAACAGTTATCTAAACTTATACGGAAGTGAATAAGGACCCCTAACCCTGGTTGTGTCACAGTTGACTGATGCTAATATACATTTCATGTTTAAGCTAGACTGGTTTCCGTCTCTTGACTTATGAATTATATTCTTTAAAAAAGGATACATAAAATTTTGATCATTTGGATGCCTGATCCAAAGTTTCAAACTAGGGGGAGATAATATAAGCCAGTAGTAAAATGCAGCTTGAAAAATCTTTGCATTAACTTTGGAGCTGGTAGTCAGTTTCATAATATACTGCACTCTTTAAACAGGTCTGAAAATCAAAAGCGTAGAAATCTCCGTAAAATTTGGTAACAGCAACTGTCGACAAATGAGTGGAAATTGGTTTGCAGAATTTGAACTTAGGATCGGCTCTTGTGATATGCCTTGCAAGAACGCCAAAACTTTAGATGACTCTGGCTCTGAACTCGAGCTCAGAGACCGGGTTGGAGCTAGGTACTTTCGGTTAATTTCATGCCATATAGATCCCATAAATTCCTCTGAGGTATGGCCGGATTTCATTATAGTCAACATCTACTCCTGATTTTCATTAGAAAACATATGTCCTCATCTGTTTTTGTGTGTGTAGACTTGATCAGTAACATAGCTCCTATCAAGATGGCTGTGGGTTCTACAGAGTTTTATGATGTTTGAATACATGTGTACACCCGATATCATGTTCTGGGCATTTGAGAATTACTCTTGCATCAAATACAAGGTAGTTTTGGAAGTCATTCTGAACATAACTTTATGATATATAGCAGTTAGGCATAACTACGTCTAGACAGGTTTACTTGGCATTACAGTGTACTTGTAAGAAATTGGAACAAACTGCTCCTATTATCATTTGTCTTGGTCACATAAAGACTTACCGATATATCAGATATTTTCGCGAACTTGTTGAACTCATGAACTTGTTGATTACTAGTACCCACTCATACGGTGAATTGGTTTATGTCAAACTTGTAATTATTTTGTGAACCTATGAATTCATGGAAGAAGATATCCAATAAAATCAAGAAATTAAAACCCCACCAGAATTAGTGATTTCACAGTAACTCATTCAGGAAAACCTATGTTATAATAGGTTTGGATAAAAATATCAACAAATGAGTTTTAAGAGAAATCAACGAGAACATTATCACCTTTTATATGAAGCTAAAAATGTTTACTTTCTGTTAGATATTACTATAAAATGATGCTCACAGATGACAGTAAATAATGTTTACAAAATAATTTTACAGTTTAGAATTTCATCTGGGATATCTGGAATCAGTCTAGACATTTTCTTTCGAAGCAATAATGAGTGTTTGCTGTTACCTGGTATGTATATAGTGCTCCATCTACTGTTTGGGATACAATAACATCCCTCCGGCCAATATTTGTTTATTGTTTATTGTGGCCAATGAACACAGTTATAAGCTAGGTCATTTCAGGCCATTAAGTGATCTAGTGATACCCTGTAATGAGGTAAGGCTAGTAAGGAAAAGAAAGCGGAAAAAGAGAAAAGATGTAATCCATTTAAGGGACCTTAGTCTATCTACACTGGAGTTATTGTTTCCATCAATTATATATATACAAACACGTGGATTGTGTTCAGAGTAATTGTAACAAGATTTATCTGTAAGGACTGGAAACTTGATAATAAATTCGTTTCAACACATTTTAAAATATATATATAGAAATGTCACTTTAACAACATGCCGACGGGACATACATGGGTAGGCTGGTAGGACAGAACAGACCTGATCAGTACATCACAATTTCACATAGTAATTGTAACAAATAATTGATATGGTGTACATTCTATATGTTAGAGGAACTATGGTAATTTTGAAACATTAGAAAGTATTATGGTGTATTAACATTGGTAGATAATGGTACACTTGTAGAAAGGGGTCTTGTTCTAGTCATAAGTAGAACGACAAGGCAACAGAGGTCAATGGGAGTTTGTTTTCACTCACTTATGTGACACTCCACACTCAGTGGGAAAAAAATATACATAAGTTTCGTTTGGGCGCTTAAATTGCTATCCATACCGAAATTGTAATAAAAAAAACTGTGGAAATTGTGTTGTGAGAAGGTCTGAAATTGAAAAGTCTGATTTCAGAAACGCTGTGAGTTTAATTCTGGAAACCTTGGAAGGTTGACTGCTAAAGTTGGATTTAAGTTTAGAAAGTTTGGAAGTTTGATTCTGGAAAAGTTGTGAGCTGAACTCAAAGTATTGGCATTTTGACTCTGGAATGGTTGGAAGTTAATGGTTCAGAAAAGCTTGGAGGTTAGCTTTTAGAAATGCTGTAAATGACAAGAATAATACTGAAGGTTGAACAAAACCATATCAATGAAACAAAGACAGAATATGGACGAATCAAAAAATTACATGGAGACCCGTGAAAAAAGTACATTACATACAAGGAGACTGAGACATGTCATGCCAGACTTTGATTCAGATTGAAACCTACGACCTCCCTGGATGACAATCTATCATCTAAGCAACATTAGGTTGCTTAAAACTGACCAGGCCGAGATCTGCTACTTCTGTGAGGATAATACCTTTCCCCTGTTTTGTCAGAGCATCATTTCAATAGCCATACTGCATTTGTCCCATTTCTAGTGTAGGAGTTAAAGTGTATGTGACCTGCTGGATATGACAGTCCGTTGATATGATATAAACTTGAACAGAAGATTTATTAGACATGTTACTTAAGGTATCATTACACAGTGTTACAAAGCAGTAATGTAGAGCTCGGAGAATAATGAAACACACAATAGTCTGATGGGATTTATGATTTCTTCCTAGTACAAAGTGGCTGTAAAACTCGGATAGAGAAGAGGGTTAGGATTGAATCGAACATAAATTGGTGAATTGAGCTAGAATTAAAACAATAAATAACTCAACAATCAGATAGCAGTGTATTAAGCGTACTTAGCCACAAAGCTGGTTTTATGGTAGTGGATAATAATCTACCACACTTACGGAATTAATGGGCGACATATTGATTCAGAGGATCTGACATGGCGGGAGTCATTGTTTAGAAAACTCATAAGTTGTGTAATCTGTGATGGGATCCGTAACATTATGTCATTAATGGGGCTGTCACGGGCTGTGTTAGGGGCTGGTGAGAGATCTATCAGGGGCCTCAGCCAGAAACCCTATGTGTGTGGACCTCCATATCATAGGGATCAGGCACCCCTGTTAGGGTATTAACGCCCTAATCTAGTCGACACCTAATAATCCTTTACAGTGGCTTAATGGAGACAAGATTAATGACTTATGGGGTTTTGGTGTAGTATTGTTAATGGACATCGATAAGGGATTTACGGAGATAACAAGGCCAAATAAAAAATGTGTCTGTTTAGGTTTACCCTACCAATCCTCAATTTATCTGTCAACACAAGAGATTCCATGCCCCCTTTTATACATACCATAAAATCAGGATTTGTTTCCCTATGTATATAGACACAATTAAGATACAAACGTTTGGAAAATTAAAAAAACGTTTTTTGTTTTCTGAATGTAAAACTGAAAAAGTTACTTTGATTGGCCTAAAGGACATATTTGATGTTGGTAATATTGTATGAAAGATTATGCTTGCAGAAATGCAATTATATTTTATATCATTATTGAATTATAATAATATTCTAACTCTTGTTGATGCTTAACAAGTTCCTCAGACCTGTTGGCAGTGATATTTTGAAACTTAAACCATTGTTTATATACTCTTGGGCAGAAATATTGGGTACATATGTACATGTGACTAATCTGCTGTGGTTGGTACATTTTTACACATGATTTGCCTGCTGTGGAATTGAGATAATGTGTCTAGTGGTGACAGACATGCACTGGAGCATACAGAACCCTGATAGGGTGACATCTCCGAATATTTCTCATGCACTTTTTAACCATAAATGTAACTCAAGATTTATATGGAAATGAGTTTTGGGGGCCCCTCTCAATGAACCCTTTATTTAAAAAAACCCTGGCATGTGTTTTACGCAATATCTCTTTACACAGTTACATAATTGCTTCCAGATTAGTGTATAAAAAAATGTAAGAAAGTGTTCATTTTTTATATACAGTTTAAACAGTTTGAGAAAAAACCTTTTCACTGACACCCCCGTCTATAGGCCCAGCCACCCCACACCGCTAAAACAGTCAAAGAGGAAATTAGCTGTGTAAAATTCTGCTGGAAACTGCAAATTATCCCAGAAAACATTAAAACCATTCCTGATGTTGGTATTCAAACATTAGCAAGGCTCTGATGTGTCTATNGGGAGTGTAGTTGGAAATTTTCTAATTACATCTTTCAAATAAACATTATATCTTTTTAATATCTTACTGCAAATTCTAGTAGATCTTGAGTGATGAATGAGAAGATAATTACATTACAGCTAATATCACCCCCAGTAAAGAATTAATGAATTGCTGTTTTACATTTTCTAATATTATTATAAACCCTCATTACATGGTATATATGCATAAAAAAACTAAATTTCTTCAATTACATGGGGCGATAATTTAAAAGAGCAGATGGATGACTCAAAATTAGTCTAAAATTAGGAAAGTAAAAATCGTAATTGTGTTGATGTAATTTGTCAGAAGTGAACTGGAAATTGGATTAATGCTGCTGAGTTGAAATACAATTACAAAATAAAGATAGTTTTTATGTTTGAAATAATAAGTAACAAGTGAAGTAAAGAGTATATTAAATAACATATTAAATGTGAAATTGCAGAGTTAATGTTGCCTGGGAATAATTGTACAATCATGGTTGGATGACAATGTGTAGAGTTTTTAAAGTACTAGATCAAACTTACTGCAATTAAGTTAAAAGAAGACATCCTGACATTCTACAAATCATATTATTATAAAGCTTTACATCTAATATATTGATGTATTATGCTGCTTTTTCATTGATTTAAAAAGAGAAATTGAAGGAAGATCAATTATAATGTACAATTTGTGTTAAACTTGTTTAATTTACATATTACATGAGAATGTGCATTGGGAAGTGTCACTTTCTATACCAAACCTGTATATTCATCACTAAGCGGAATGACACATGCATGAGAAACCATGCCCATTATACAAGTGTTTTGCTCACTGCATTAATATGTAGTAATGGTCCACAATATTTGAGGGCTTCAAATATCAGAATTTCACGAATGTCCATGTGTTTGTGTTTGTGAATGGTCTGTCTATATTTTGAGACATAGATTTCTATTCTTCAAAGTTTATCCATTGTCCTGGTGATGGTGTGGAAATCATCAGATTGTAATAAAGTGTAATATTGTAACCTGCGAATTGAAGAATATTTACTGTAAATTTCGCTGAAACAAAGGTTTGGTGTTAAAAGTTTTGACATATGCATTGAGATAATTGTGACAGTTAGCTGATATCAGTGTAGCTGACTTACAGCCTCACCCAACGACATTTGGTGTTTTGTCGCGCGGTGATATAACAGTACAGTAGAAAACAGGAGAATTTAGATTCAACCCTATAGGCTATTGTCAGTATGGATCAGAATGATTTTGAGGAAACATGGTATGGAGTTGTTGACTCTTCATAAATTTTACTGGATTTCACTGAATTTTTATCATGGATTGATATTGGTGCAGCCTTTCAGACATTGATTAACTTGATGAATTATGACTCAACTGTAACAAGAACTAAGAAATGCTATTAATATTAACATATATTTTGTATATGGAAGACAATCAATGTCATTGAGATTATCAGTGATAGAATTCAACTGCACTCATGGATTGGTAACTGCCCTTTGTATATTATTTATTCCAATTTGATTTTAGACTATATATTGGTATCCTTGTGTCGTTTCAGTTGCTTTCCGAGATCGTGGAATTGGAAGAGAATACGGGCGATGACAACAATGCAAATGTGAAAAATAACAAAAATAAAAAGGAAAGACGACCATGTCACAAATCTACATCGTCAGCTGACCGCTACCATAACAACAGGAGTCCGGCACCGTCCCGCTCCTTCAACCGCAGCCAAAGTCTTCCCACAGGGACACTGTCCTACGGTGGATCTCGGATTGTGTACAAGGATGGCCATTTTGTTATTGAGACAGGGTATGACGGGACAGAGGAAATTCCTGTCCTGAATGGATCACATGACAATGACATTAACGTCGGGTGTGATGTTCAGAATGACAGAACTGATCAGCAGAACAGGGTCAACAATAACCCGCACAGGAAACATCTCAAACGCATTTCATACTCCGATCCGCACTTGTGTGATGATAACGATGGCGATTATGATGACGATTCTGAGGATGTAAATAACGATGATGCTGATGTGTTTCTCAGAAATGATGGAAACGTTACTGTGATTGACACTGAGGACGATGATCAGGACGGTGATCAGGATGGTGAAAGTGCAAATGTGTCTCAACAAGGTGTTCAAAAGCGGAATAAACCCGACAATGGCAGTAGGATTCCTCGACCACTTTCTGTGGACGAAAATCAGCTGACATCTATGCAAGATACTGATCCAAACTCCACAATGAGGAAGATCAGGAAATCATTGCGAGACGCAAGGGCTCGGCGAAGTAAGAGTTTCCGGGAAATGTCGGATCAAATAGACGGAAAAAGTAAATTGAAGCGAAATTCAAGCTTCAAGGAAGCTACAGAGAAAGGAGCTGTAGAGATGAAGTCCCGGTCAAGCAGCACAGGGGGGGAGGAGGATGGACAGGGGCTCAGTAGATCTGGTAGTGTCACCAGTATGGAGCTCCGCCCTAAAAGTCCCGGATTTTTACAGAGGCTTTTATTCAAACGGAAATCTTTTAATGAAAAGAATCTCAAAGGTGAGCAATCTACAAGGGAATCTTTTATGAAGAAAATGTCTCTGAAAGGTTTGTTCACCGGTAAAAAGGAAAAGGGAGATTTAAGCCCAACTAAGGCAAACTCTGATGAACCTCCCACCCCTCCCATAGCTGCTTTTCAAGGTGATCTTGATATTCATGCAGTCAGTGAATCTGCTCCTAATTCTCCCTTTTCAAGTTTGAAATTCCGTCGGAGACATACATCTGCTGATCTGTTTGTGCAGAATGCCGGCAATAGTGCTAACAACATGAATGTGAGACGGACTAGTGATAGTATTCCGACTCGTCGGCCCATTTTACAATCATCACGGACGATAGACGACCCTGGTAATATTAAATCTATGTTAGGAATTGAGAATCATCCGAGACGCCCTATCAGTCCAAAGCCTCCTTTGATGTCCATTTCACGGAGAAACTCAAATCTAAGTCTTCCGAGTTCTCCGCTTAAGGAGAGTCCTTTTGAATTAACTATGGATAATTCACCAAACAAAATAGACACAGATTCTATCTCGACCTGTTCGTCGCTGACAAGTTCCAACGTAGACAGTGCTTCGCTGATCAGTGCGACTAGTACAGTGTGTGATACCGACGGGTTGAAATCATCGGTCCAACCATCAGGGTCCGGTGGTCAAGACCTGGAGAAATTCTCGGCCCTTGGTCAGGGCGAAATGACGTCCAGTAACAGCAATGACAGTGGAATACAACGTGATGTCAGCGTACATTCCAGCAGTGAGTCAATAAAGGTAAGAGGTCAAGAAGTGGTAGTTAAGTGTATATTTCAGCGACAGTCAAGATGAGACTTGGGGGAAATGAGATTTGATTTAAGGGATGTAAGATTTGATTTAAGGGATGTAAGATTTGCCTTAAGGATGTGTTACAATAAGATTTAGGGAATGTGAGACGAAATTGAAGCACTTTCGTTTAGGTTTAGGGATGTGAGACATGACATTAGCATTAGAAAATATAATACAAGGCTAACACTTAACTAATGGTTACAGGTGCTGGTAGATAATGGTTCCGCAACTGGCAAAACACTCATAAAGAATTACAGCCCACCAGATGTGTTATTAGCTTGGTGCTGTTGTGAAGAGACCATTAGATGGTGTTTCTATATATATTTACTGTAGAGGGTCGATCATTAGATACTTACAGTGGTTGGTTATTACTCTTTAATAAAGCTAGCTTTCTTTTTACTCCTAGTAATTGTTAGTTCGGTACATACAGGTCATCGTTATTGGCTTTTAAATATAGCATTGTTTATCAGAAACCTGTTCCTTTGTGTATGATTAATATATAAAGAAACTAAAACAAGAAATTCTGGCAGTAGCATATTCACGTCATCATTACGGACTAATTGAGGTACAAACCAATTAATTCATTGTATGTAACTTACTATAAATACATATATTCTTTATTCAATCAGAAACACATTGTTTTAAACATTGGGGAGAATCATTTGTCTGTTTTGTCTTTGGTTAATTGTTAGTATAGATAAGACAGAATCTCTTACGGTGTGTATTGTCTGTGTATAGATGTATAGAAGGTCACATGTACTAGTGTCTCAGTATGTTATTGGTGTTTGATACACATATGTTTTGTAGTCATTCATTGCCTGTGTCCTCGACACAGGGGCTTTAGTCCTGGGTAATTGGTTACATGTGATTGTGCCCTAATAATCAAAGGCAGTGAGTAAGTCTCTGTTCCCCCTCATTAATGCATTACAGCATTGTAGCTCTACCGTGCATGTAAAACCCTTTGTGGTAAATGTTCCTCAAGTATGATTCAACTTTTTTCAAATGAAATGTAAGCTTGATTCAATTTACAACAATTATGAAACAAGTTTATCCTTAACATTAATCATTCTTTTTGGCCCAATGGGTAGGGTGAAGAGGGTCTTAATGTGGGAGTAAACCGCGGTACCTGGAGAACACCCACCTCACGGTCGGACACATGTCACCTTTTCATGTCTGATCAGGGAATCAAACCCAAACTGCCTTGGTGAAAGGCGAATTTAAATTCCACTGACCAACCCGACCACCCAACACTTTTTTGGAGTTTTTTACTGTAATATATGTGGTAATACTAGCTAAGGTTTCACAATGCAATGTATTTTGGTGCAAGGCACTAGTACTGCAGACCTGATTGGACTCTTAAATAGGGCTTTGGTCCTGTAGTAATACAATTTGCTTAAACATGCCTTATTTCTTTTATTTTACTCTGGCTTCTGGCTGAGTGCAGGCAGCATAGCACAGTTGAAGGTCAGAAGCTCAAATCCACTTTAGCAGCTAGCTGTCACTATTATGTATTTAGTGTATTATTCTAAGTGTTCTAATCTACCATTCAGTACAAATGGGCACCAGCATACTAGGAAGTATATCATATGATAGACTGGTGTTCTTCATTGACTCATACAGAAGCTGGTAATACACATATTAGACAAACTGCTTACTACACTAAAATATTGTTTGACAGGTTTCGTTCCTGAAATTACTGACTCACTAGGGAAGATACAGATTAGAGTCTGATATCCAATGATATTGACTTGTAGAAGACAGATGGACTGTCTCGGTCTCCCCATTACAATTATATCAGGGTTATAGGAACCTTTGGTCTACTGGTCAGTCTACAGGGATGGGCACTTCCTACCTCAGGATGAGATTATGTCCATTATCAATGTCCATCACCGTTCCAGTATGTGGTCAGTGAGCTGGACAGTAGCCAGGCAGTGTTGTGTCTGTTGTACATCTGTTTGATTGAACCAGACACAAATGATAATAGATATATATATACAGAATAACACATTAAGTGGTGGCCAGCATGCCAGCTGTTTGTTTACACCTAGCTCTACTAGCTTGTATACAGGTCTTCCCTTGACCATTAATTGGGAATGGTCCGTTGGTAGAATGTATCGGTCCACACTGTTTACACCTCTCTCTACCAGGTTATATACAGGTCTTCCCTTGACCATTGGGAATGGTCTGTTGGTAGCATGTATCGGTCCACACTGTTTACACCTCTCTCTACCAGCTTGTATCCAGGTCTTCCCTTGACCATTGGGAATGGTCCGTTGGTAGAATGTATCAGTCCACACTGTTTAAACCTCTCTCAACCAGCTTGTATACAGGTCTTCCCTTGACCAGTGGGAATGGTCCGTTGGTAGAATGTATCAGTCCACACTGTTTACACCTCTCTACCAGATTGTATACAGGTCTTCCCTTGACCATTGGGAATGGTCCGTTGGTAGCATGTATCGATCCACACTGTTTACACCTCTCTCTACCAGGTTGTATACAGGTCTTCCCTTGACCATTGGGAATGGTCCGTTGGTAGAATGTATCAGTCCACACTGTTTCCACCTCTCTCTACCAGGTTGTGTACAGGTCTTCCCTTGACCATTGGGAATGGTCCGTTGGTAGAATGCATCAGTCCACACTGGTTTGGGGATTTTTACATGCATTACATGCTGTTTTGACTAAGAAAGAGATATAAGGTTTCTATAGCTTACATTACTGATACATGTACCACCAAATATTAGTTAAGGGTAACAATTAAATCAGCAGATTCGGCAACATTCCTAATTGTTTAGTACGCTGAAAATGGTGTTATGCAGTTAAATTGACCGATATACTTGATAATAAACTCAACAAGATTGGATAGTAGTCATAATCATCGATCACAAGCTTATTATTTGTTTTCTCCAATAATTCATTAATGTATGAAGGCAAGGCTGTCATTCTCTTACTGATTTTACAGACCATGGAATAATGAAACCAATGGCAGTTACAATGTAAATGACTTTAAAATTGAATATATCATGTTTTGCTGATTACTGAAATAAATTTTGGGTAACAGTACCAGTCTTTAAAACATTTGCGTTAATGATATTGAATGTATATGTAGGAGATTAAGCCTGGCCCCTGTGTGATCGAGGTGATAGGTTGGGTGTCAGACAGCTGACACTGACCAGGAAATATAGGGTATAACACACCAGTATCTGTGTATCTGAGATTTGACTAAGATCTGTATCAGGTCATGTCCCTCAGTATCATGTGTGGCTTGTCAGGCAAGGGTACCTGCTACCGTTTGATTTAGTAGTAAGAGATACATAATATATATGTTCCAAGCAAAATGAATAAATACTGAAAAAAAATGAAAGTTTGGGAAGGCATAAAGTGGCTGATCCAGAAATGTGCGTTAAAATTATTACCATCAACAAAATAAAGTAGTTGAAGGGAGGTAACTCTAAAACAAATTCTACCTTTATTGAAAGTATCATAAGTGTGTATAATATATCCATGTAAAATGTCAGTCCATCCTTGGGGTGTGAGATAAAAGTAGATACTAGTGATCTAAACTTGACCACAGTATCCTGTTGGTCAGTAAGTCAGTCATGATGCTATGAGTGTCTTGTGGTCAGTGTCTTGTGTAGAAGTGTTGGTCAGAAAGTAAACTTGCCCTAGGTCTATCACAGACATCTATCAGTATTTTGTGTATACACATATTCATTACACTAAGTCCAGGGCCCATATTCATGAAACCGTTCTCATGCGTATAAGCATGTTTTTTGTGCTCTGTGAAACCTAATTTATTGTTTTAGTTATAAATTAATAAAAAAAAATGTTTTTCTCTCAATGGTTGGGAAAGAATTTCAGAGACTTAAAGCTGAATACTGTTTTCAATGTTAACGTTTGACTTTTTATTTTAAGTGAGTTACAAGAAAGCTGCATGGTTTGAGCACAGAAACCATGCTTCAGGAAGAAAACGGTTTCATGAATACGACCCCTGTAGTACAATACACTACTGCATTAAAGTGCACTAAAGTGTACAGTCTATAATATACTACCGCATTACCTGTGGTGCACTAAAGTGTACAGTCTATAATACACAGAGAGTTTCTAGATTAAAATGTGTACCACTTGTAACATTTAGTGTTCACACTACTGAAAAGTGTATTTTTGTATGAATTTGAAGTTTGACATTTAAAGAATTTTGTAAGTGCATGAACCCCTCCAGTCAAAATCAGCAAACACATTCTTTTCTCTTTTCAAAACATCACCACTAATTATATCACCTTTTAACAAATTTATAATGAATAACAGGAGATGGAATTCAAATTGTGCACAGCAAGCAGAAACACCTCTAGGTGGTCGTTTCTTCATCATTGATATTAATGACCAGGAGAGGTTACCAGCCTTTTAGGAGGCATTCAGGTGTTTTTTAAAAGAATTGTTAGTTTAATGACATTTTAAAGAATAGTGAGTGATATGTGTTTAAGTAATATTTAACAAAAAAGATCGGGTTTTTATATTTTATCTGATTGTTTTTATCATAAATCTAGACATATGTAGGATTAATTATGATATTTATGCAAATATCAGCGCGAGAACATATACTTTAATATGTGGTTAAGTTGACAAAGAATTTGTTGTACTGATGTAAACATAAAGATGTATACATAGGTACAGTGGCAAGTAAGCTATCTTAGGACCCCTTGCTTTGGTGGTGACGTACCTGTGGTCTCGAGACTCAGGTACCCTCCAGGTAGGTATCCTTCATCTTGTTAAAGGTTTCCCCAGGTGTAACATCAATGACGATCTCTGACATCACTGTAAATACAGGGTCCAGCCCTGTTGTTTTACTCAGTGTTCGTGACAAGATGGAGGAGGATTTGGGCTACAGATACTTTAGTGTATACAGTACAAAGTGTACAAACCAGCACACTTTAGAGGAATTTAACATCATTGTATGTATCGCTGACTTAATTTTGGAGGACTTATTTTAAAACAGGAATTTGAATGTTTGTGTTTGAAGTTAAACACATGTCTACTTTTAATTTGTGCTTCAAACACTGGAGACCTCAAGGCGAGCGAGGGATGGAAGGATTACACATACTGATACTCCAGATCTACCTGTATAAGTGCATCGAAAGCCTTGTATATCTCCACCGGGAGCCTATCATGCCAGATTCTGGCAGTTCGCCGCCAACATTATCTTCCAGCATTGACAAGTTTGTAGCTGTCTACTGCACCGATATTTCAGTATAACAACATAAAAACATTTTCATTTTATCGGGGGGGGGGGGGGGGGGCATATAGTGTTGCCCATGTCCCGTCCTCCGTCCCAATGAATGATATTGAATGTAAACACTCTAACAGCTTCATCATTTGACAGGTTTTCATCAAGCTTTTTACAAATGTCAAAAGTATGCAAATACATCAGATGATTTCATATTATAGGATTCCAAGGTCAAAGCCAAGGTCACCATTACTATATATAATTCAGTGTCATCATTTTATCAACTTTATTTCCTGATGGATTTTTATCAAATTTTTATGCAAAAGTCATGTATGAGAATACCCTGTTATCTCTGTGTTTTAAGGTTCCAAGGTCAAGGCCAAATTTCACATGGCGAGGGGGGCATTCATGTCTTACAGATAATTTTTTGTTTTTGTTTTGTTTCAATCAGCACTGCATCTTATCACATGTTTTTCTTAGTGGATACAAGATTTAAAGTGCTTTTTATGATAAACACATTTTATTTTACAAGATGAAAAAAACCCACTGCATAGTGTGATGTATTTCGTTTGAATTACACGAAGCATTTCAGCACTTTATTCTTCATTGGACATAAGAAATATTATTTAGCTTTTATTCAATAGCATCAGAAGTATCATAAAAACCTTTTTTGCCTATGACTCTTCCTAAGGATGCCACAGACAAATCTAATATATTCATTTACCATGGACAGACACAAACATTGTCAGATGGAATGTTGGAGAGTTAGAACGTTACTTGTGACTCAATGACTACTACAAAGGGCTAAGCGCTCTTATTCAGGATAAAGTCTTTTGGAGTGCTGTCATCTTTATTGCTTTTTATGTTGGTTTTGTATTTTTATGACATACTTCAGTTATGTAAGGGTCCTCAATTCAGTTTTAGTATTCTTCAGAAAGACTCGGACGACTCTGAGGCCTTGGATGTTTCCTACAATTGACATATCTTCTATGATATTTTACAAGGAATTTTTTTTCGGTGTTAAAAAAGACTGATTGGAACTGTGGTGATTGTTTCAAGGACATTGGATATTGTTTTCAGTGTTAATTGGCGGGCGTTCCTAACGTTTTCCTCGGGGTGTGTAATAAGTGTTGTGAGCTCATTAGAATCTACTACCGAGAAACAGAACCTGACTGAGAATGCCTTAACACATTACATACTGTACATGTATGAAGTGTCTAGGCAGTAATGAAAATCTTCTGGGAAAAAAACTCTGTTTTCAGGAGTGCACAAATTATGTCAGAATTGTTTTCTGTAGTCGATTAACGAGTCTCATTCATCAATGTAATTTGAAATAAGCTGATGACACTGTACAAATTGCAAATATATGATCCTTGTACTGTAGTGTAAAAAAGTGTGTATATCTCTGTAGGGGTGCACAGTGGCAGACTAAATGAACTTATAGCAGGTAGCTGGTCCTCTGACAAAAAGATATTAGCTGTTCATTGATACCAGCTGATGTTGCATAAAACAAAGCCCAGTATGACATATTGTTGCGATAAATTTGGCATCTTGACAATTTCTGGCATTGATGCAGAGCCTTTTTATTGGTATACTTTATCTTACAAGAGGCTGGTGGCATCAACCATTTCCTGGCCTCTGTACATTGGATACAGGTTGTCTGTTACACACCTGAGGGACTAATACAGGTGTTAATCCAGTCTCTACAAGTGTGTGTGGTACCTTTAGTGACAGCAGCACTTTAAAAATCCTCTTTTGTGTGCAACAACAGTGTCAGTGATATAAAAACCAGCTCCATCTTAGAATCACAATATTATGTTCTCCTCTTCAAACTGAAATTAAAAGTTATTTTTGGAATCAGCTGTGGAATGGAAGAGGATTATTGGAAACCATTTAAAAGTATTTTTCTGTATGCAGGTTTGAGATTGAAGCAGTTTTTGTCGGCTTCAAGCTTTAAATTTTACTCATGTTGATGGAAAGTATTACGATTTTTTCTTTATTTCTTGGCATTGGTTTGAAACCTTGCAACAGTTGAAGATTTATTTTGTGGAAAGTTTGCTTGTTTTTTATCCCTGCTACTGAAAAGCTGTCAAGTTCTGTTTAACAGGCGTCTTTAAAGCCTTGAAAGTGTGTTTTCCTTTTCAAAAGGCACCGCACTATGCAGTGTTGATACACATATATATACAAAGAGAATGTAGATGTCTGTGTCAGTTATATACAGACAAAGAAAACATGGAACAAAACCTTGACAGAAATCTGTAATGAGATGCTTCTGTTATCACACTGATACATTCCTCCGTCTGACGTAGGTTACCAGGGGCAGATAATGCTGTCTCACACCTCCTACGTGTAGGAAGATCTACTGCTGTGCTGGGAAGATCATTCTAACAGGTTTCCATTCCAATGTGATGATTACTATTACACTACATTCAGTTACATGGAAATCTGTTTGGTTAAGAAGATCCAACCAATTAAATCTTCTTTAAATTCTTCCTGTGACCCTGATTGAAATTTGTGAGATTCTTGTTTTTTATCTGAAATTTCTTTTTTTTTTTAATTCACAAATAAATTCAGATCAAGAAGTGTTAATGTTGAGTGGATTTGACAAAACGGATTTGTTCAAAGTCTAATTTTGTTACAGCCTTGAAAAGCTAATTCCCTGCCACTGTCCTTGTTGGATTGAATGGAGCTAATTTGATGCAGAAGTAACATTATCGACTGGAGTAATGAAATCTAACAAGTGGATTTCTGTCAACATTCAGTGAGGGAAGTCATTTTGAAATTGAAACAGTATTGATGGAATAACATTGTCCAAGTCGTACATAGGTACTGAAACGTACTTAAGTGTCTGAAAGTGAGATTCACAGAGAATGTTTGAACTGATGTTTTTGAAGTGTTTTAAACGGAAACCGAGAGGGAAGAATAATGCTTGTTCTTGTCCGTGTGTGGCCACCAAAGCAACATTTCACGCTTTTGGGAGTATGCAAATTGTGGCGTCTTGTGACTGTGATTTAGCTTATATAGCGACGAGAAATACGTCCAAAGTTGGCCCAAAAAGTCAGACGATTCATGTTCATTTCCAAGATGAAAAGGTTGGTATACATATATTCGAAATTTGTAAATATGTACTGATATTCTAAAAAAAAAAAAAGAATTTGAATTGGTTCTTGGTATTCATTGACAAACTGACGTTAAGAAAAATTGTTCTGTTACTTCATATTTTAAAATTTAGCTTTTTTATTACTTCATCTATACAAATAGTTGTTTGCATGACGAAAAAATTTGAGATCAATAAACTTTATTGCTGCCCCTGTTGACAAACCTTTCACCATTCACCCTTCCCACCATTACCCTTCCCACATGTATACAATAAAAGTCCTGTTTTTGGTACATATGACTACAGTAGGTCATACTAAATGAGTTTGTATGCAAAAATATGACGAGTGTACTTGCTGATGAATACAAAGCCATTTAATAAAAAAGTATCTGTATGTAATATTGTTTTTAACATTTAGATGGCATGACCTTGTCATGTGTTATGTCATATTTGACCTTATGTCAACGGTTCAGAGTTTGTATACTAATTAACACTATGCTGTTGGTAGTGTGCCAGTTTGTCACCCACTACAAGTTGCTGACATTAGTTTTTTTTTTTGGTAAAGGTCAATTACTTAGAGAAGTGACCGGAAGACATTCTTTGTGTCATTAAAGACAAAAAGGAAACCTTTTGATTGGAACTGATCAACATTGCAGACTGAATGGTCAGCATCTCTGATAGCCTCTGTCCAATAACTACAGAATGGCAATTCCAAACTAAGTACCTTGGGTCCTGATTGGATGACAGGCTGGTGTTTTGTATCATTTGTAGTATTTAACAGAGTAACTCCATATCTGATGCTGTGTGATTATGATGGAGTAATATTTATTACATTTTTGCCAGTGAAATATCGGATTCTATCAACTTGATAAAACTGATATTTTTCACACTGTGACAAAAATCAAAAGTGATATTTTCACAGTGTGAAAATATCACTTTTTGATATTGACCAATCAAAACGATATCTCCTATTCGCTGCATTCAAAGGCAACGATTTTTTGTTCAGATTCAAATGAAGTGACGGTAGAAGAAGAGGTTGTTATGGTAAATGCTTGGTACACACACTTAAGTATTTACATTTATATACCAGTAATGACATTTCTAAAAGCAATCATACCAGAAAATAGCAGAAAACGTCGGAATTGCGTTAAGAATCCCATTCAAAATGGAGCGCAGCCTTGTTGTCAAGCGTGACGTCATTAGAATATGGCGCTAATAATTACGCTTCTGATTCCTGCCCTTTTTTAATGCATTACATTTTTCATGTTTTATGCTTTAAAAATGTAATAAATAGACCATTCAACGGTGTCTTCAGTAATAACAAATATATTTCACATGTGTGGCTAATATTTTGATAATTTTCACTCGTGCTGTGCTCTTCAAAATCAAAATATTAGCCACACTCGTGAAATATATTTGTTATTACTGAAGACACCATTGAATATCCTCTATATATCTAATGACTTGATCTAAGTGGGACTTGCCTTAGTACCTATACCAGATAACTCAGTTGGTATCAGTGTTCAGTTTGGATTAGTGAAGGTCAAAGTTCAAATCTGATACTTGAAAACATAGTTGTACAATATTATTGCTATGAGTGGGACTGGCCATACAGTGGTGTGAGTCTGGTTGACCATACAGTGGTGTGAGTCTGGTTGACCATACAGTGGTGTGAGTCTGATTGACCATAGAGTGGTGTGAGTAGAACTGACCATACAGTGGTGTGAGTCTGGTTGACCATACAGTGGGTGTCAAAGGAATATGTGAGTGATCATGCTGTGGTGTGTGTAGGATGAGATTTGGTTGAAATGAACTTGTCACCACCTATATCGGTTGTGTGTTGAAGTGTTCTGTGTAGTACCTAAGTGTGTACTGATCTGGCACTACAGTAAAAGGTCTGGTTTCATTTGTCATGTGTCTGGTGTTACACTTGAGGAACATCACAGTGACACACAATATCGCCTGTCCCTCATCCTCCCTGTGTCCTATCTAGTCACAAGAGGAGACAAGTTTCAGACTATGGCAACAGAGCCTCTGACCATGATCAACAATCTAGCTGATCACCATGGTAACATATCCAATTACCATGGCAACTAAGCCTCAGAGCAGGACAATTTATCTGCGTTGCTGATGAAGGCAGTTTAAGTCTTTCACCTTGACAACAGAGCTTATGGAAAGTGCACGGCAGGTAAATAGGCACAATATATTTGTCTTGCTAAACTATTAATTTCGTGTCTTAAATAGAAATGTCCTGTTTTATGATTTGCCTGCCTGTTCTGAAGCTGATGAGATCATGTTTAAATCAGTTTGACTATTTCTTCTTGAAAATGTCATTTATGAAGTTTGGGATCACAAGTAAGTGAAGACATGATGGCTCTTTGCTTTGGTTTTGGTATGACCAAGAAAGAAAGGGCTTCCATCTTGTTTGTGACCTTGCATGTAATTAACCCAGTAAGGGATCTAACCAGTGACCCTTGTACTGGAAGAACCTCTCCCTTTAAAGGAGCTATATGGGGAACAATTTGTTAATTTCTGTAGCCTCTTCCTGAATGATGTTAATAACACTTGATAAGTGTTAGATTTGTCTGTAATATTTGTTTATATAATATAGTCCAAACATAAGTAAGCCCCAAAAATTTTATAAAGGGAGATAACTCGTTGTAAAGTAACACTGTAATGTTTTATATTACACGACAAGAAGTAAGGTTTATATCACTATAATATTATTATCATTTAACAGATATATAGCTTTACAGCTAAGTTGTCCTGTTTATGGGCAGTTTATCAAACAACAGTTTATCCAGGGAAGATAACTCTTCTCCTGAAGCCAGTAAATATAGATAGGTGTTGTATTAATGGGCTGCTGTTGTTGTAGTAATGAGTTTAGTGTAGTATCTCCTTACAGTATTAAGAGATAACCCTGCAGATGCTATAAACTGTCAAACCAGTTAGAATTAAGTTTTATCTTCCCTGTTAAGTCTGTCAGAAAATTTAATGTATTGTAATTTACCACTGATAAGCCCATGCTTAAATTAACTCACCTCATCAGTTATACAAATATTGCACATGAGTGAATTATGATGTAAGACTTCTTTATATTAGGCACCTGGGGAACTTTGTGTATTTAAGTTCATGTCGTATCTAATTTGTGAAATATTTTGATGTTTATGACCAAGTTCTTTGTTAGGAGACCAACATATATAGGTGTGTTTGCACTGAGCATGTTAAATGTTAAACTGTTCAATATAGGAAATAAGCCTAGTACTTGGGCACATGGTGTTTTGAGCGTTCCCCACCCATGCACACTTTTAACTACTCCTATACTTTGTACACTGCCTCACAATTTGTAACTGCTGCAGATTGGGCTAATTACAAGTAGAATAACAGAATTCCTTGAATAACAAGCTTAAACTATTTGTTTTTTAATCTTTCTAATCAGAGGTGGTATTATGCAGAAGCTGTAGAAGGGCTTTGCTATCAAAACCCACGCAAATCTTTGGAATTCTGTAGATCTTCATTTATATCTGTATTGGGTTTCTTGAAGACTCTTGTTTGTTTTGTGATAAGAAGGGAGTCTCTTTTTGAATCTCTGCCAAAACATTACTGTATTGCATGGAAGTTTTCAATTCTATGTATAAACTGTTGTTATGGTTACTCTCGCTTATTGTTGGCTAAATTGTTTCTATGACTTTGGTGAACCAAAGTGTTATACATTTACATGTGTCCGGTATCGGATCTTGTTGGTAATGTTACAAATCAATTTTTTTCTGTTTATCACAGCAATAGAAAAGTTCACGTAAATCTAGACTCTTGTTTAGTATCTTGTAGAAAGAAATACTTCAACAGGTGAGAAATGTATCATTTTGAAAATAAGTGTTATTACCTCCCTTTGATATTTTGAAATATTTTTAAGCCTGCTTGTCTCCAGGGGAAGCAGGCTCCTTAAATATTCAATTTATACTGATATAGGTGTAGTATATACTTTTATTAAAAACGATATTATAGATAACTGAATCACATATTTTCAATAAAATATTTCTTTATGCTGGCGCTGGCGCTGGGGGTGGAGAGGAAGGGGGAGAGGGAGGGGCCTTGTTCTTCTTGATAGATGTTGTATAATATTCGTGATTCAATGTCACTATTTATGGCAGAAAGAATAAACAAGATGATGCAAACAGTTTAAAAAAGGCATAAGGTAGAGAATTCCTTAGCAACACAGTAAGGCTACCTGTTACCTCGTTATTCAGTGCTTGCCATTTAAAATACTTATAGGTGTTACAAATATTACAGCAATGCTTTGGTCGGTTTCCAGAATGTAAGATGTAAGTGGATAATTTCTAACAGATCTTGCGTGGAATCAGAGTTGGGAGAACATAGCTGTGAAGGGCCATCTATTAAAACAAATATCAATTACATAATATACTACAAATGAGTAAAATTTAGGGTAAAATTAAACTTGGCAGGGAAACCTATTCAGGGCTGTAGAGAATGTTAATTTACACCGGATGTGTGTTATATTGACGTTTGAAGCACATTGCCTAGGTACAAGGTAACTCTTAGCTTTGTTGTATTTTTCTAACTCTTCCTCTGAAATGTTCATCACAGAGCACATATGAAGAAGACGTAATTTGCTATTCGAGCAGGCTGAAGTCGGTCTGGTCAGATTGATAGTCTAGTGGCACACCAGATAATTTACACTCCATTTACACTGGATTTTACACTGGATATTACGTGGATATTTGCTTTGATTTATAAGGTGTATGAAATGAATCTTTTACTAAATTCATGCTGGATTTACGAAAGATGTACAGTTGATAACCTTTTTATATGAAATTGTAGAAGACCTGAGAAATTTGTTCAGTTGCAGTTGGCTAATTTTCACAGACATGAACAATTTCTTGTTGGTTGACCAAAAATATGACTTTTAAATGAACATTTTTTTTTTTTAGTATGCATGTTCATAGAAAACATGTTTTTCAGTATGTTGTGGTGTAAATTGTACCAAGTTTGTCTAGGATTTCAAACACATACAGTTGTGTGTAACACCTTGCTTATATTGGACGCCTGGATAGTGAGATATACTTTGCTATAGACAAAACATGTTATTGAGTTCTGTGTTCACAGTGTAATTCCATGTTAGTGGACTATAAAAGGGGATCCACAATAAGTGTTTGTATAATCAATTTATTCTACGATATACCAGGTGTATACAGATGGCTTAAACTGGTATTACACTGGCTATATATCAAGAATTACACTGGATTTGCACCAGATATTAACCTGAGTTTGTGGATCTTGTACGAAGCAATAGTGGCTATCTGTAGAAGGACATGTTTGTGTAGTTAGTTACTTTCTGACTGAGGTGTCAATGTGAGTCAGTAGTGTGTATTGTTGTGAGGGAGACGTAGGGATGATTAAGTGGTATCATTGCGGACCTTATCACCTGTAATACAGGTAAGTCTTACAGGACATCCTTCACTGGATCCACCTCAGCAAACAGCTCATAAGGTTTAATCAAATGCTTCAAATATTTAGAAATAACAACATGTCTGCTAACCTTCAAAGGGGCAAGTAGGGGATACCACCGCCACTGAAAAATCTTTGGGGGAACAACTTTCTTTAAGAAAGTGTCTTATATTTGGTGACAAATTGTCAAAACAGCAGCAAATAATCACAAATCTTGTGAACATCTTGAGGTATTTATTATGTATTTCATTCTTAAATGTTGTTCTCTCACAGCAGAGGGAGAATTTCAGGGATAGGAAAAGCACGATAAGGGTGGAATTTCCACAGCTTTGGGGAGGGTCAGCAGGCCAGAAACAATGATACGAAAACTTAAATTTCATTTCTTAAAGTTTATCACAGCAATTTCTGTTTCACAAGTTTCATAGTATTGTCAATAAAACATGGAACTGGTAAAAAGGATATCCATAAGGTGGATGCCAGATAACGTATACCAATGAATGGAATTGGTAATTCCATTTGGAGATGCACTGATATCAAGCAGAAGACACTCAAAGGTCAATAAAGTTGCCATGAAACTCATATCTGAAACCTGTCATCTACAAGGATTTGAAATATAACCTAGCTTGCATTCCCAGAAAACTTACTGAATGTTTCATATACGACAAATACCAAATAAATGGGTAAAAAATGGTTGACAGTAAATCCCCTGGGATTAGCACGATCAGAAATAGTGCTCAAATGTGCTAAATTATTTACTGAAGAATTGTGTTTTACAAGTCATAATCGTATACAACAGTTAAGTCAGTCAGACGACCCTGAAGCTCACTGTATGATTCCTTTGCAAACTTTTTGTAGATCAATACTCCTCAGCTCAGTTTTGATGTTTTGTGTAAGAAAACCTTCTAGATTTGATGGAGTTGATTAAGGATGAGTATCTGAGTTAAGATACGGTTTGTGCTGGATGCCACCTGATGGTTGGTATAATGTGTTGCTGTAGACTAGCTCATAAAAGAAGCATCGAATTTTGATCTCATGAATTAATGGCAGACTCACTAGTCAGTATATATCAATCAGTATATATCAACATATAAACAGTTTTTGTATTGACAATTAAAAATATATCTTATAATTTTCAGACAAACGTCCAGGACTCAAACTCTGCAGTGGTGCGTCGGAGGAAATCCCCTTCCCCTCGACCCGAACGGCCAAAATCTGAAATCAGCGTGCGATGGGCAGATCTGGTGGAAACGACGGAAATTTCACCCATCAAACGGCGAGAAGGAAGTCAGCAGAGTAAACCTCGCCCCAAATCTGACCTAGGTAAGGCATTTCACCTGAGAAAGTATATACCTAATTATCACAACACATATGTTTATACTTTATATATAATTAGTATTGTACTGGAGTAAATTGCTGTCCGTTTATAGTTCAACTTTACCAAGTGAATTCATCTGTAAATCTCCTTGAGAATGAATGTAGCACTATCAATAATAAGGGAAAAAATGATTTTTTTTTTTTAAATCAAAATATAAGTAAAATAAAAAGCTGATTATAGAACAATGTATTGAATCATTCATTGTTGGTGAATCTCAATGAAATTGTCTAAATTTGATAAGATATATATATACAATGTGTTGCATAAATAGATAGATAATCAGTTGTGAATAAAAAAATCTCATAAACACTTTTATTTTAGATCATTTTGTGAATTCATATCCTAATAAGAATGTTGTTTGTATCATAATTGAAATAAAACATTCCTAACAATCTTACTGATGTAAGGTTACAACTGTCAATTACTGAAAATCTTGATCAATGAATTAAAAGATTGGATCACAACAAATCAAGTGTCGTGAAATAAACATGTTTTATTTTCCTTGACGTAAATTATGAAACCTTTTGTAAGCTATATCAACATACTTTTGAATGAATTTGAGTCCGTCTCCAATGCATGTGTAGATATAGGACACACTATCCTATAATATTCAGAAGAAAATGTCATCCCTTTCGTAAACATGAACAAACCTGACCGTGTCCCTTCATCCTTCGTTGTCTTGTGTTGTTTCCATGGTAACCTATGTAGTTGCTATGGACGTTGTTTATATTAAGCTGTATGGAAATATTCCTGACTGTAATTGTTAATGTGAGCGTTTTGTTTGTCAGGTGGTACTTTTGAAACTTTTTGGGTATGGAACATCAAAATAATTGTTCACGCTATATCATGCTATGACCAAATAAAAAAACAATGTGTTGCATACGATTTTACGAAATATGAGAATACTTTTGTCACATTTTGGGGGTAGGTTGTGTGCATGGTGGGAACCAATAAAAAGCAATATCCTAAAGAGTTTATTAATTTATCAAAATTAGCTGTTAGAATTATGTTTACATTCATCTATTATAAAAGTGTGGTACAGACAAAGTTTGATTGTTAACCTTTTCAGAGGAGAACTTGGAATTGTTTGATGAACTGTATGGGGAGGTCCTAGATGACCTCGAGTCTTCTTGGGAAGGTACGATCACTGGTCTCCCTGGTATCTCAAGGGCAACACGCACGATTTTATCTCTGAAGGCAGCAGACAAATGATTTATTCTTTCTCAAAAAAAAATCTTTTCTTCAATCTTTCATTGATATTAAACATTGATATTAAACCCAAAATTATCACCTTAAAAAATAGTTTTAATTACCCTGCATAAATGATAAGTTTCTTCTCACAAGGTTTCAAAATGTAGACATTGCTTTGTATCTTTATTTTATTCATTCTACCTGAAAACCAAAGTAACTTAATATTTCCTTTGTATTTCAAAATTTCTTATTGTGCTAGATTTTTCACTGGTCCATTTCAAGAAACAAAATTAAGGTACATGTACTTTGTAAGAATGTTTCAGTAAATATACAATACCCGGTACAACTGAAGATTGTTACCTATCATTACAATGATCAGACGAGTGGAAAGTCAGAATCACTCCATCACTGATCCATGAGATTTGTCCTGCAGCTTTCAGAGTGTAAAATACTGCTGTCCCGTGATGATACCTCTGGAGGTCGAATGCTGTTTTGTGTCCAGTTGTGTTGTCGCTGTGTACCGATTGACCCCTACGTAGCTGATTAACTCTGCATGGTCACCATGTCCGAAACTTGATATCATGGCAATTTATTTTATTTTCAATTTCGAGTTTTTATTTTTGCATCAATTTGAATGAAAGCATTTTAATCTGTGGTATATAGATTTCTCAGTTGAATTATTCCCACAATCTTACAAAAATAAAGATTGTTGGTCAAGAAACCTGAATGAATAGTTTACATTCTAATGAAAAAATTATAGAACATTGTTTTTTACTCTATTAGTGTATTTTTCCCCCGGAAAATGGTTTTACCATGTTAAATCGCTTTAAGTTTTAACTAGAAATAATCAACTGACACAGTCAATGGGAGATAACTCTAACAATCAGTTCACATATTTTTAGCATGTTTGCATGAAATATCAGTGAAATTATGATGAGTTACAAAAGCTATCCCTCAAATTCTGCAAATGACCTGACTTCACCAAAATTTTGATTAGACTGTTTAAGGGATTCAATTAAGCTTCATTTGAGTAATTTGTGTCTCTGCTGTACTGTAGGATTGTAGGGCCCTTTCTTCCCAGTCAATGTAATTGAACCCCGATGTTATCATTTAGTTTGAAGTATGAAAATGTGACATAGTCACACATGGTAATTGTAATATAGGTATTTTCTCAAGAACGCTTTCATTTCCCTGATAATACAGTCAACCTAACTGTGAGTTTTGTACCTGTACTGGTAAGGGAGTAATTTTGATGGTGGCCAGCAATACGGACAGAGTAAGGATATTAGTTATATATTGACAGTTTTATAGACCCTATAATAAGCATACATGCCGTACTATTTGATCTCCACTTACAGGCTGTCTGTCTAGAGACAGGTAAGTACAACATGATAAGTTGAACTGGTAAGCCTACCTTTTCAGGAACCAGAAATCATGTTTGTTTACATTTGCCTATTTTGTTCAGATTATATTCTAGTCAGAACCATTGATAGACATCATGGAGGGCGGTCTAATGTAAAAAGCATTGAGGTGTTTTCTGGCTCTTCATGACCAAAGTAAAAGTTTTCAAAGATTTACATATTTTGAAGTGATCTTTTCCTTGATACTTGATATAGGGGATTGAGGATATTATGTGGTGCGTAAAATGCTGAAATGCATCAAGTGGTATAAGTACGTAGAAAGTATACATGTGACAGATAACTAGAACATTCGATAGCTTTGGTATTCTTGAAAAATCATCTAAACATAAAAACCTACAATCTCCCTCGCAATATTTTTTTTTTTAAACTGCAACAAATCAAGGGTGGTCTTTCAACAAATACATTGTATTGTAATATAGGTACTTGATGGTATCTCTGTTTTCAATTTACTTCAAATGATGAAACATGAGGTTTTTGAAAGTTTTACAAAGGAGTAAGCTGGTGACGATTAGAAGGATTATCTCCATTTGAATTATATACAGATTTTTTTCCATATTTGTTCAAGTTTGAATTTGTTTTAAAGAGTGCATTTGATAAATATTTAAATGTAATTGATCATTAAGGACGTATGCTGCATGCATGTAATTGTAAAATGAATCTCCTTTCTAAAATAGCTCCATAAAAGAGTCCACAAGATGAAATCTGATGAACTGTAGTTTGAACTTTATTTATGGTACGACAAATTTAGTACACAAATTGATAACACTTCCGCACTTCAAAATTTTGAAGTGCATTTTTGTCAGTGTTAAAGAAAGCCTATTTACCGTAGTTGAGGCGGTAATACTCTTTGGGTATAATATAGGGTCCTTGTTGGCTGGTGTGTCCCCATTAGAAGTGACATTCCTGAATCACTAAGGTCTGGTGTGTGTGTGTTAGGGGGGAAAAGTGATATGACCCCCCCATAATTTACAGCTACTGGACTAAGAGTGGCCTCTGTCCATCAGCCATTGTGTATCTAAATGTTTATATATTGATATGGAGATGTAGTGCTTGACCAGCAAAATTGATGGATTGTTAACGAGGAGGTATAGGCCTGACCAACATGGATAGATGTTATCTGTAACAAATTTTCTTATTTCTCTTCCTCCTTGGGATGCTTTGACTGATTGTTTGAAAATTATATTACTACACACGTTTATTTTTGCAAATGCTAGACATAGATGGAGGAAATGACCATGACAAACGGTCTGAATTTTGCCCATTTGGGTACTACTCACAGGCTTTCAAGTTCCAAAGAAATATGAAATGAGCACACAGAGGAACGAGGAATATGTATATGTTGGTGTTTATCAAGATGGAGTGTAAGATTTTCTTGGATCACTGAACAATAAGAACCAGAGGTCAACAGTATGTGTAGTACTGTTGTGATGATTTACTGTAATTAATTTGGTCCACAAGTTGATAAACACACTCGGAAGGCATGTTAGCTTTGATTCTCCGTAAGTATTACAGCATGTAAACCTTTATTTGCCAAGTGGTTTTATTTTGCTTCGTTAAAATGCCTGGCTTAATTATAATTTATTATTTTTAGTTCGTATTTGAAATTGTGGTAGAAACGACAATCACATTGTTATGTACAGGAGAAGTTTTCCGTAAGTTTATTGTAATGCAAACAGACAAACTGTTAGCAGACTTCAGTACAGAAGACCTGGTATTGGTGTGTGCTTGTATACATATGAATGCCGAGCTGTTCTTTGATATTTTAGTTATTAATAGCTCACACTTGATCAGATGATGCATCATGTCTATAACCATAATGTCCCAGTGCCTAAAGCTTTGTCATCTTTACCTGTAATTACACGATCAGAAACCGACTCATGTTTCTTTATCTTTTGAATATTTTGAATCAGGATGTATGTAATGTTAGTTGTGAATTCTATTATTTTAACAACAATGTCAAAAACATCTCCATGCTAAAACAACTTTTCGTTATTTTTAAAAAAAATATCCAAATGATAACATTAAATTACCTGGTAAGTGTGATTCCAATGTGCAGGTATACCTTGAGGAATAATTTCTCTGATGTATAGGTCTATACAGACTTCAGGGGGCCTAGGCCCACAGGACTACCTACCTTAACTTTACATCATACATATAACATTACCAATATTTTTATCACATACAGGATTTCAAGGATATTTATTTCCCATTTCCTGGGGATGAAACAGCTGAAAGTTACTTCCCTTTTAAACAGACCACCTTCCTGTAGGGTGTATCCAGTTTCTATTACTTACGGGTCATTAGAGTGTTTTTGAAAATTTTACACCTTTGAAGTATTTTTTTCTTTTAATTCATTCAAACCTTTTATGTATATTTCAGTTTAGGATTTTTTTCATTAGCATTAACTATTTCAGAGTTCCAAGGTCAAGGTCACCATTGCTATTTATAAAATTTTGTCAAACAACAACACTAGTTTGTATTGGAACAGGGGCATTACAGACATTTTGTAGTTTTCGTTCAGAAGTGTTCCCCAATTACACAGGGTTTTATTAACATGGTACAACTCTATACAGAAGTTATATTATTCCTGGCCACTGGCCATGGTGTAAGATAGGGAAGTTTGGCCCAAGGGTTTTTCAAATTGGGTTAACCCTAGCTATGGCTTGCCAACTTAGGGTAAGTATGCACAAATTTGAATACCCTGAGTTTGGAATTCTTCCTATCCCTGGGCATGAAATGTTATCTTTCTTTCGTTCCTATCACCAAAATTAGTTCAGAAATCACAAAAATACATCACAATTTTCACTTCTAGGTATCAGAATGGTCCTAATTTTGTGATGTCAGGCATGTGAAATGGGGTGTAAAATAGANCTGTACTTTTTCCGGAAGTACGTCACGAAAATGGACGCTGATGACGATGTGTCGAGCCACCTTAACCACTTTCTTACCTAGGACATTTCTGTCTTATACACATAGGAATGAAAGAGACTAGTGTTTTTATCTAAAATCTGGTGGATATAAATGACGCATATTATGCATTTCTGTCTGGAAATGAACATAAGTTGGTGGAAACATTTATCTATGAATTTCTGTTTAGAAGAAAACCGTTTTGATGGATATACATACCCCTTTTAAGATGACAGCTTGGCTCTTTAAAGAGGACACCATCTTTGTTTGGAGAATCTACAAATATATAAACCTCAACATTAATAACATTAAAACCAGTTGATAGCAGACTGTGGATCTGATAGATTGGATTGATCTACACTTTTAGACTGGTCCCGGTCTCTCGAATATTGAATCATTTAGAAAAAAATAAACTCTAATAATTTTGATCACTTGGATATCTGATTCCTAAGTTCTCAAACTAGGGGGAGATAAGCTAATAGTAAAATGCACCCAGGAAATTCTTCATAAAAAATTGGGGGCTGGTAGCCGGTCTACTTATACACTTTCTGTAGGGTGAAATTCAGGACCTGTACAATTTGTGACTCCATTCTATGCCTGCCACAGAAAAGTCTTATAGATTGGTATCAAATCTATTTAAGTATATAACTTTTTTCTCACACAATTTCCTCTGAAGACCAGTATTGGTATGATTTTCATAAGTTTATTTGTATCAATACAGTTTGTATATGTGTTATGTTATCAATGCTGTTTTGTTTGACAGGTGGAAGTTCCCTCAAGTCAGATATGAAGCCCTTCGGGAGCCAGACAAGTCTGCTGCCCTACAACTCCCTTCAGAGTCTGGACTCTCTACGACTTAGACACGAGGCAATGGACCCAAAGCCCAGCAAAAGAAGGGTAAGTCTGTCTATATAGTGTTCTTAGTAAGATTCAATAAATTTCCCATCACTTTTGCAGCTTTTTTCTCTTCAGAAAAACTGTAAAATGATTAGGTATGCTATATATTTGGTGTAAATGTCCTGTACAAATTACGTATTTTATGCTTCAGTGTAACTGAGTATGTTGAAAAGGAAAGATATTGAGGTGTAGCTGTTTTATAGAGATTTCAGGCTAAAGGGAGATAACTCCTGACTGACTAACAAATACATTGAATCATGAGGAACAACAATGTAACTAGTGGAAAAATATCTTATTCTACTTTCTTAAAACAACACATAGAAAAGATGTAATCAAGGTAAATAATACATTGGAAAAAAATCTATGTAAGTTTAAAAAACATGGGGGGAAAATATTATAGGAAGGTTTATGTAATCTATTTAGCAATACACATGAAACAATTTAATGGAATGTTAAATGATACATTAGAAAAATGTTATTTATCAAACTGGAATTTAGCCTGTTATTAAGAGCAAATTTTGACCCCAATTGATATAATAAAATTAAAAGCTTCATTAATTGAATACTTTTTATATCCGGATTACTTTAAAAACAATTAAAGCTTAAGGTTATATGCTACAGTAGTAGTGCCTGAGTTATTCCCCTTACAAGATCGGTCCTTTCATCAATCTGAATCAACAAAGTCCAAATCAGTTTACAGTTCTAAAACAGTATTTCGTATATTTATTTTGGAAAATTTCAACCCAAAAGACAATCTCTTTGTGTTCGGTAAAGTCTATTTCTTGAATGTTTTAACATGCTCAAAAAATACCCTAGAGCTGCTATTAGCAGGTGTGAACTACTATGTACCAAGGCATATCCTCCAAACCAACAACAATATGGTAAAACCTAAAGACTGCAGTAACATACCTGGTGTTTGATCTCTATACAATGACATAGGTTGATATGAAAAACCATGAGAAATATGTTTTAAATATGTATTGTATCTAAAAAAACAAAAAGAAATTGAATGATATATAATTAGGCACTAGATGATGTATGTCTACAGTATCACACTTGTATAATAACACTTATACCAGATGGGTTCTACAAGTTAAAAGACTGTCAAATGTTCCTCCGATATTGATTTTTAGTGCACGGAGAGAAGAAAAAACTTCCACAGAATTTATAATGAGATTCATTTACATGCAATCATTTAAAGCCATGATCGATATTAAGCATAATGTTGACTGTTTTGCTGCTATATATGAATACCCGTATATCCAGCATGTGTCATTTTATATACCAACAAGGAGCTGCACAGTGGTCTTTCTACCTGCATATGTGTCTATGAATGAAGAGATTATTTTGTCTTTTCTAAAGAAAATATTGTCATTAGACTTATCTTCATGACAAAACACTGGATAAAACCTTGTTGACAAACAGGCTTATACAGACCAATTACATTGTAAAAGATAGACGTGACCTGTTTAACTCCTTCACCCCCGCATATTTAAACTGGACTTGCCCAGTATGTGATATATTAACGTTCAAATGTGACTTTAGAGGTAGAGGTGTTAAAAACTGACATAAAGATCAAAATAAGATAAACGTTTGCACTGATCAACTGTACAGAATGTGTCCCATTCAGTACAGCTTAACTCCGCTTGACATGACCATCTACTCAACAGAGAATACAAGGTTATAGGATACAAACAATTCTATGGTAAGGAACTTGTTCTATAGCCGTATATATAACTGTAAACAGATAGCAGGAAATCCTTATTATACTGCCACTTTGTTAGCAATTTTGGCACTTTGAAAGGTTTGGTGAGACATCAGGGCTGATGTATGGAGGAATTGTTAGGAAAAAAGAAACATTGTCCTTGAAACAGTGAAATGTTGATGTAGAAGAAAAATGGCAAATGGAACGAGGCACATTATTTTGAGGTTTAGGTCTAGCCAAGTTATTAAAATGATAGATATGTATAGTTTACACAACAAAAAAAGATGTAGGAAAAAATCCATTGAGGATCATTCTCATGTAAATTTGAATAAAGATTTAAAACCTCATAACATTTTCAACCTAAAGAGATTAGAAAAAATACACATTTTCATGATGTTTAGTTATCATTTATGTGGGATCAATTGTCCATGTAGGTATTCAAATCATTACAAACAAATTATAACTGAAATAAATAACTGTTACTGTTGATTAAATTAATGTCGAGGAAATCAATTGCTCAAAAAACAGAATTGTAAAAAAATGGACAGAGGAATCGCACCTTGTGTATATGTTGCCCTGAAGCTGTTCGGCAATGACAATGCTATCAGTCCTACTGTGCTAGTGAGCTGTATTCAGGGGCAGGGTTTAGGGGTGCTTACAGGAACAGGTTTTAGGGAGATTAGCTATTGATGATAGTACAGATAGGCTATAGCCTGCTCACAGAGCCACAGGGTAATAACGTTACACTGTTTGGAGCTGGGGAGAGTTTTTCTCCTGCTCGACTGTGCACCGCACTATCGGACCTAGAGCATACCTGTAGCACTCCACATGTGACAGTGTATTTTGCTCTATTTACTGTTCTCCGGAAAGTGTTTTGACCTGGACTTGTCCTTGATGTTTTGAATGCAGGTTTTTCTAACAGTGGATATTTAAACCCAACTATTTCTTGGCTCAGCTCAGCGGTATAGCTTCGCTTGTTGCACTTGAATTTATAGGAAACTAGCGTGAGGATGAACTTCCGACCAATAGGAGGGATAGAGACAGGCACACATGCTGTACATTGTGATATGGAAAATCCTATGTACATACACTTCCCGAAAAATACAGTGGATAAAGACATTTAAATGGTAGATGATCCCCTACCTCAGGACATTACACATGGGGTCAAGTGTAGCTGTTGGTTTTAGTTTTAGAACAACTACAGTAGCTGTGTGCTAGCGAAATGACATGACACGCTTTTTGTGACGGTCTGATCAGCTCACCTGTACATGTGTTAGTGTCTGTGTTTATAGTCTCTGTTCAAAATCACTCGCTGAGTAAAATATGGTTGGACCGCACAGTGTTCAACTGTGATCATGACTGTGAAATTATTGAGGTATTTGTGCTTTTGACAAAAATAGCTGACACGTTTACGAAGAGTGGTGTACCAGTGTTGGTGAAGAATTACCTGTGTAGCAAAGTTAATGGAGTACCTGCAATTCTTCGTGAAAGATATGGCTTAGAAAGACATGGAATACATTAGCTGTTTAAGGACAGTGTGCAGTATATTATGTATGTAGTGTCATTTAAGGTGAAATTTAAAATCGTGATGAGTAACTTTTACAAAACACCATACATACAACACACAAAGGTCTGTATGTGTAAAAAGGTTTGTGAGATATTCAGACGTTTATCGTGAACTTTGGATGTTATTCTTGAAGTTGTGTCACGGAGTTCCGATGTCTGTCCCAATGTTTGAACATTGCCTGGTAGCAGATCTAGGCTGAATACACTACCTTTGATAACATATGTGGAATTTAATGTAAAGTTAGGATGCGTGGATTGAGTGTCATGGAGCCGCCACTAAACTGCAATGGGACGTCCACCCGATCTCTCTGCAATCTGGGTTCCAACGGGACACTTTCTGTGGAGTCGATTCCGGAACTTGTACAATTTCGTAACTCAATGTCTGCCACAGCTAAAGCAAACAGATATAGATTGGTAAGGAATCTGTCTTATGTTAGCAATAACTGCAACAAGATGTTCATTGTCGAAAAATCGATTGATGTTTTCAAATATCTAGTGAGGGGTTGAGGGGGGTCATGACCTTTAGTTATCATTAACTTTCCTTAGGTCAAAACCATGTTGCTGGTATGAATTTTGAAATGTAAGAATATGCCACCATCAGCATGTCTATTTGCAACTCAACAACAGGTATTGTAACAAGGTCAATGTTCCCCATAAAACACACAAAGAATAGTTGTTTGCTAGTTATGCCTATGACAGGTGTATACAAACATTGTATATATACAGTAATTATAAGACCTTGATGTAATACCCCCTGTCATTTGCCACCCTGTGTACTACAAACATATTTCAATGTCACTTTTTCCTGGTGGTTTAAGAATTCCTTTATCTGTTTCCTAAATTTATTGCCAAATCCCTTTATAATGCCAAAGTTTTACTGAACAAATGGTGGCAGTATAACAAGGTTTTACTGTAGTGACAACGTCAGTGTAATGATGATCCACTATACATGTATATACAAAGTGCAAAGTGCACATAGAGACATCAAAGGTCATAGTGATAGTTTATAATAAATGTGACTTTGTTGGGTGTTAAACTGTAGATTGTATATTATACACAACAGATAGATACTGAGACAGTATGATGAGTGCTTATCACTACAGATAGATACTGAGACAGTATGATGATTGATCATCACTACAGAGGATACATACAGAGGGGAATCATTAAGCCTGGAACATCCAAACGGTTCAGTAAATGACAAGTCATATTGTCACTTATAGAGTTTTGATGTTTCTGTTTCAAAAGAAATGTAGATATTTCCGTGCTGTGGAGTCTGTAAGGGCAAAACATGAACCACCAGTAAATGTGTATTGCACCAGTGTTACCAACGCAAACATTTTAAAACTGTGAATAGTTTTAAGAAACAAAACATGAGAATTTCCACTTTACAGTTTGTTAATACATTTTTTTCTGGCCTCAACACGATTCTTCAATGTTACGGACAATACGTAGAAAACAATGCTGGAAAACCGAATAAAATTTAGGGCACATACTGATTTAATTTGGAGTCCGTGACTGGTCGGAGTGTATATAGACCTTTCGTACTTCCTTATTTATCTCCTTCATTCTCCGTGTGTGATGGAATCACGTTGAGTATTTCAAGTGTCCAAAACTGCATGCCCACGTTGTTACATGTGGGATTGTCGTGTTTGTAGTGTTATACATGAATGAAGATCGGGAAGTAGACACCTTTCAGATGAATATTTACCTACTCGCAGGTCTAGAGTTATGTGTAAACAAATATTATGTATAACGTGATAATCCCCATGTACTGCTAATAGGAACAGACCTGCTGTATCCCACTTTATTATTTTTTCATATTATTCCTGACAAGTGATTGGCCAGGATTGCATCATGTGTCCACCGATAAAAACCGATATTAACTTGGAGCGTGTGTTTTTTATTGAAGGACTGGGTGTTTCTAAAAATAGAATTACGACGTGTCTCCAAACAATGCACCGTCCCACTTCCGAAGCTTTTTTTATGTATTTTTTTTTCAGATTGCTTACATTGCTGTTTTGTAAAATGATAAACCAATTGTAGCCTTTATTTTCGGTCAATACCTGGATTTATCGACGCGAGAAAAGATATATATTACAGTCTTGTGTTGAAATACATTTGAAAAAAAAATGAATCAAGGATTTGAATACTCGCAGATTCAGAATAAAAAACACATGATGTGTCTTTTATTGGAGACAGGGACTGTAGAGTGAGGATCAGGATGTAAGGGCCTTTCTGCTCCAGACTCGATGTCTTATGACTCATTCCTTGTCTCCTTGCTGGGCAAGTGTCACCACGTCAGGGCGTGTAGACCTGTTCTCTCACTGCCTCTGTCAGCCCAAATTCATCTGTTGCTAGGCAATGCCATTATTATTTACAGTCGCTAGGCAACCTAACCAATTACATCTCACTTAGATGTGCAAAAACATTTGCTTCTCCATGAATTAATTGTGAAGAATTGACATAAGTCTTCTGTATTAAGACTTTTTGTGAGATTCTGGAATTCTTACTGTGCTTACAAAAATCTCCACAGAGAGTGATAGATAAACATTGGTACATAGCGAAATATTTATAGCACAGTTTTAATGAGTTTCGTCAAGGATTGGAGAGTGGTTTTGAAAAATCAATATTTATTTTGGCTAAAATGTTTAAGTGTTTTAATCTTAAATTTGACAAAAATGATATTATTTTTTAGGTCACCTGAGCTTTGCTCAAGTGACCTATTCTAATCGCTTTTCGTCCGTCGTCGTGGGTGCGTCGTGCGTAAACTTTTACATTTTCAACTTCTTCTCAAGAACCAGTGGATGGATTTTTTTCAAACTTGGTCAGAATCATCCTTGGTAGATGAGGCTTTAAAATTGTAAAATTGGGATTCCTACCCCAACCCCTGGGGCCAGGGCGGGGCCCCAAAGGGAAAATTAACCAATATTTCAAAAATCTTCTTCTTCAGACTCAGAGGTACTACACTCATTTTCTCTGCGTGGAAAGAAAGATCATCAGGGGCTTTACTTAAATTGTAAATTTCAGGACCCCCGAGCTATCCGTTCTCCCTTGGGGAGGGGGTAAAGTTTACTATAGTTTATATAGGGAAATAACACTTTTGGGTATATTTTGACAACTTTCTGTAGGAAATTATTTTTACTTGGTGAGAATTATCCTTGGAGGTAGATGGTTTCAAATTG
>NW_018403342.1:552477-631542 GCF_002113885.1 Mizuhopecten yessoensis | reverse complement strand
CAATATTTTCAAATTCTTATCCATTGATGACATGACAAGTATTGTATTTCACTTAGTTTACATGCTGATTTCCACATCACATCTAAACAATAAAATAAAGCTACCAGTACCTATGATATAACTCGGGTGACCGCTAAGGCCCTTGGGCCTCTTGTTTTTTTTCTGGAACAAAATATGATTAAACACTAAATCTATATACATTTGTTCACATTGTCATTGAATGGTAATTTCTTTACTTTGTTTTATGACAGTAGAAGATATTAAATAGGTGACTAAGCATGGCATATTTAAAACCAATCCTGCTTTAATTAAACAACATTCGTTATGTATGTATGTAAAGTTACAATGTATGTATATGACTCATACAATTAAAATGTTTTTCTGTGAACATAAAATTTAAATAAGCAGACAGTATTTCAATTATTAAAAACAATGTTTGATAAAATGCTTACATGTAGTTCTTTGTTTGAATGAAGGAGTAAATATTATAATCTTGATGGCAGTGGTTAGACAGTATAAAATGAGGGGGTGTCTGGTACACTAGAGTAATAGTCTGTGTTACCTGTATGTATACACAGGGGGCACCTGTTCTCTCGGTGAGTAGAGCTGGCAGAGGTGCTAATTAATTACTCTAGTTGTATTAATTGCTGCTTAATTACAGTCAGGTTTAAATGTCATTGTATCTGAATTTTGTTTTTACACTTTCGTAATGATTTAATCTATGATTACAAGAGAGTTGTACTGCCACCTAGAGTACTGCAGGTTACTCTTTATCTGTAAATGTTAATATATAATGATACAGGTTCAGGTTACTTTTTATCTGTAAATGTTGATATATAATGATAGAGGTACAGGTTACTATTTATCTGTAAATGTTGATATATAATGATACAGGTTCAGGTTACTATTCATATACAATGTACAAGGTATTTGTACTGCATGTAGTCCTGCATTGTGAACTAAAGACAAAGTCTTTTAAAACTGAACTGAAAGGGAAAACAATTTATTCAATATTGGCACTAAAAATATATTTGGTGAGTCACAGATATATATTATAAACACACAGTTTTATTTGAATTTGTAAAAGATTTTTTTCTTTTTTTTCTTATGAAATAAAATTGAACTGTTTACGTTTATTACAGATGTCCACTCCTCAACCAATTAAAACTCGCCTGGAAAGAACACCACGGAAACAGAGGACACGGAAAACTTCATCCACTTTAGTTAGATCTCATAGTATGCCAGAAAGTTTAGACAAACTACACAGATGTCGGAAAAGGCATGGTGCTTTAGGTAAGTTCTATTGCCCGATCAGGACAAGTTTAAAAAATATGTTTTTTCAATTGTTTTAAAATTTGAGATAAAAGCACAGTGAAAACTGTTTCCCTTCCCTTCAATCATTTCCTGAAATTGTCATGTAATACTCCAACATGAAATTTTGACTTATATATAAGGCTAAGCCTGTTGTCTTATCCAATTGTGCAATTTTTTGTCCAATAAAATTTGTTGAAATATGAAATTTTGAAAGGAATTGATAAAAATTTAGGAAGGCTGGTTGGAAATTGACATAACTATGGGAATTCTGGTTTAGGTTTTGTTATTGTTGGTCTTTTTTATTTTCATTATTTGTGATTCAATAATTGTAAGTAAAATGACGGTTAAATGCTGAATGCTTTGTTAATTGTGCTAATCCAGTACGTAGATCTACACATGTCTTGTTTTCCCAGATTAACTGACACTTGTGACTCATTAGTGCGGTGTTTATTCATAATAGCACTAATGGAAATTGTCACAGCTTATACGGATTACAGCTCTATATAGGATCCCCTCTAAGGTTCTGACCAACTTCCCGTGATCAAATTGAACCGATCGACCGTCATTTTGTTTACATTTATTGAACAGACCACAATGAACCGACTACTATTGATTATCAGTTACATATTGATTATCAGTTACATATTGTGACTTTTATCTATTCCAGAGATTTTGAATTTAGACTGGGAAGATTATAGTTGACCTAGATATATATGTTAAGGTATTTGGGAATATATCCTTCATGTTATGATAATAATCAAATTCTAGCATTGAAGTCATTTGAGAATATATGTGATGATGTTCTAAACTGCCATGGAAGTTATTTTGGAGTCAATTCCTAATATGAAAAATATTCAATATTGCAAAATGAACTTTGACCTCACAGGATGTAGAAATCTCCATGGAGACGAATTCCATCACCTTGACGATGACAGTAGTTCTGATGATGGCTCCGACTACTCCATGGACCGTATAAGTTTACATGAGAAGAGTATGAGTGTGCGGTCATCACAGGCCCAACTTTCTACCCTGGATGAGGTAAGTAGAGTTCAAAGCATGCACAGCTTGATATTGAATTAACACAAAAATGCTGTCAAGAATATTATTTTAATTATTTTTTTCACCACTTTTAAAGATTTCTCTTGTCATTTTCACAACTGTCCCTTTTTTTTTTCTTGCTCAATCTCTCAAGTTCAGATTTAGCTTTCCTCAAAATCATATTTCTGAAACCTTAAACAACAGCCTGTCATCATACCAGACTGCCTTTGCCTTGGTTAGTAAGATGAATGTATTTCATAGTATGAAAGATTAACATGCTGGTTTGTCTCCCTCTGATTTTCACTACTTGACAATATTTTATTCCTGAGTGACATTTCAGGGAAGGAAATGTTAACTGATAAACACTCCGATAAACTACAGGTATCTGATTTGTTCATCAGTTTTCCAATGTATAACTACAGAAATAGGTTTTGTCATGAGTTTCTTCCTTAATCTTGCACATATCAGTTTTATATCTGTGAGTGTATGTTGTTTACGTAATTTTAGTAATCTCTGTCAGCTGCTCAGACTAGGGATTCCAATCAAGTTTATATCAACAACTCCTGGTACAAACCCTAACCTTTAGATTTCACCTTATGGGTTTCTTGAACTGGAAGCAGCAGGAAAACTATTTCTGACGTGAAATTGTTATGCTTTAAACTTAATTTTGGGGTATGGCTTCAGCTTCAGCTCTCATTTTCACATGAAAACATTCGCTGGTGAATAGAATCGACCCTGATCAATAGTGTTAGGGGGACTATTATAAAAGTGGTAGCGTTAGATGATACTGTTTCCTGAGTGAGTAGCTGAGAGACCTTATATACGTCCCAAACCAAACTATATGGAGTAGCAGGTGCGTTAAGGGCTGCTAGCAGACATCAGAACATCGGAAAAGATAATGAATTAAAAAATACTGAAGTGGAGATCGATGCTGACAAAAATATAAAAAAAAATCACATGTTATTGATTGTAGATTTAAATCTTGTTATTCCCTCAGAACATTGATTTGCAAATCATTATCATATTTTAAGCAACAAATAATTTAATCTTATTGAATTTGAAAGTACAAACAAGAATCATGCGACATTACTGATGGCGTGACTGTCATGGTGCAGTTTGGAGGGATTAAATTGTTAAGAATGTAAATGATTCAGTTAAGGTCTTGTGTATGCTGAATTATTGTTAACACTTAAACAAGATAAATTAACAATCACCATGAAGTCTGGCAGATATCTAAATTTCTGTCGATATCTCTGGAGATGAAGCACGACATTACTCTGGCTGGTGTTATACTTGTGCTCTGGTGATCCTGCTGTGTTACCATCAATTAGCAACTACTCTCGGTAGTGTGAGTTTGATCCATCATCTTGATTTTCCACGCTATTGATTTTGTGATTTTCCTGTCAAAGATAAAGCATTAAAAAAATAAGTTGTGGTCTGTCTCTGTGGTCAGTTGTTGTGGGGCCGATCAGTCATCGTTTAAGGGGAAATATCAGTTTTAGTGAATAAATGCACTTACAAAATGGATGGACTTTTACACAAAAAAAATATATATGTAAATAAAGAAATATTTTGAAGACTTGTTGCAAAGACAAACAGTATCCATGTATAAATTAAAATAATGTAAGAGAGATACCTTAGACCAAAAAGTAAACTTCCATATAATTGGACATTTGCCAATCTGCTTTAAATCTCAGATCAGATAGGGGGGGGGGGGGGCTACTCATCCTGGTCTGAGTGCCACTGCGTCTGGCTATGCTCATCATCATCAAATTTCATACATTTAGCCCGCCACAAAGCTTCCTCAAAATGAAGTTATGATGGCACGTCTTGATATGAAAACTAATTAACATTTCTAACACTCGACTGAACCTGACCCTGTGTCATGTTTCTCGTTTGTCTGGGACAGACAGTAATGTGTTTACACATGTGTCATTGGTCTGTTCAACTTTGACCCTTGTAGAACGGATTAATTGACCTTCAACCTTTATGTAGTTTGTTCAGCATTGATTCTATATGATTGATGGAGTCACCCTTGAACCCCACTAGAACTATTGGTTGACCCTTGAATTGTTTGCTGACTCTTGACCTCATCAGAAGTATTTTGTTGATTTATATTTTTGACCTTATTTGAAATCATTTGCTAATCCTTGACCCCATTTGATCTTAGTTGTTGACTTGAACCCCATTAGAGCTCATTCATTTGATGAGTTGATTGAGGAGGGATTTCACATCAGTACTGGATGAGATTAGAATTAGAAAACAAATCTGAGTACATTAAGAGGTTTGATATCTCAACAAATTTTGAATCATAAATATAGCTCTTCTGTTTCAGAAGATGGTATTTTTTTTATATCAGTGATTTAAAAAGGTCTCTCTGTCTTTGATAGTCTCATGGAAAATAATAAAGAAAATTAAGAAAGATACAGCAGTATACACTCTGTAGGATAACATAGGATGGTCCTGGATGGGATGCTATGTAAGGCAGATCAGATGCTATTTTGGGCATTTGCATAATAGTTATTCCCGGAAACTGTGATGACGTTTATCTGAAATGGAGTAGCTATCAGCTTCACTTGTCTGGATAATAAACAACATTTTGGAGAATATTTGGGGAACTGTAAGACAATTGTTACTCAATAGGTATAACATGGTTGAGGATAGCTTCCTACTGCAGTGAAGAGTTTATATATAGGATTAACTACTAACCTTGGGAATTTGTTGTAAGGGGTCTACGAGTTGATACCAGTCAAAGTAAAAACATTAAAATATTGAATTGTGTTTTGCTGAAATTTCAGTAGCTTTGCAGTTTCTAAATTCAATAAATCAAAAGTATAGAAGATTTGGTTATCTTAAAATGTTGTTTAAACCACCAATTAAAGACACTCACCCTCTGAAAACAACGTACACATCTTGATTAAATACTTAATTGACATCTCAAAATAAAATTTAATTGGAAAGTTCTGAACATTGTTTCGAAAAGAGTTCAATTAGTATAAATCAACTAGCTGTTGGTGTTAAGAGTTGTCCCTCAGTGGTTCCTCGACTATTTTAAACTAAATTTGGACCATGTTTGTCTGGAGGTGTTGAGTTCTCCTGAGACGGTTTGTCTATGGTCTGACAGTGACAGCCTATATTTGTCTCTCTGGAGCCCCAACACTGGTTGGTGTCTTGGCACATGGAGGTTTGTAAGCATCTTGTCTTTTGTCAGCACATATGCTTTGTCTTAGGTCCTTGTCTGACCGGTGTTAAATTTTAATTTGAAGCCTTCAGATTTTGTCTTGGCTGAATAACAGTATAGAGGGATTTTCCAGGAGCCCCAAGACTCCAAAGTCTTTTTTACATACAATATATCAGACAATAAGCCCATACCTGATCATAAGCCCACCTCTGTCATATACGGCCCACTAGATATGCTAACAAATTCTTTTTCATTGACCTTCAATAAGTGCTGCCCCTTACGCTGAGTTAGAGTTGATATGTTGGACCCCTAGGCTTATTGTAGGGGCCTTCTAGATCTGGCATATTGCAGGAGAATATATGGTTGCCTTAAAATATTTCTTTGAGTGCAAAGCTGAAATCTTTGAAGCATCAATTTTTTTATCATTGGCCTTCTAGATCCCCATTATTCTGTCGTTGGCCATTAAGAGTTGATGTATGGAGCCTTGAGATTTTGTCTTTATTCTGTATCACCCTTAGAGGTGTCCCTCAGGAGCCCCAAGCCTCCAGGAGTCCCCTACATTATGAGGCGCCTTACTCCATAAAGTCAAGTTATACTGCCAGCAGTTTCCGACTCTAACCACTACCTTTTTATTGATTAGCATGCCCTAGGATTACAATGTTTCGTGTTTGGTTTCCAAGTGAGACAGATCTGTACAGCCTATCCAACACTTCGTAAGGTGTTGTTACAAACCCTAACAAAACACCAGCAAAGCATAAAGCCATTAGAAGCTTGGCACCTAAATTTCTGACTTTGATATTATCTGCATAATATATTTTGGTGAAACCATTTCCAGTAAACAGCATATAAACACCTAGGCACCTGCAGAGCGCCTTTCTGATATTAAGATATTTATCACCACTACCCTCCACTTACAGTGGACGGGCAGAGTCCGTAATCTTGATCAAAAGAAAGTGTTTCCAAGTTTCATGGTTAAAAGACTTGCTGGCAGACCAGAACACTGTTCCTTTAGTCATACGACAGAACTCACGCTTTCACTCGCACTACCTCAAATTTTATTTTAGATTTTTTTTTTTATATATAGGCACTTTGAGGCTAATTTGCGATAAAGAAAGACAACAGGTATAATTTTGAAGGGACTAGTTGGTTGTGACATGACTGTAAGTGGACAAATTCTGTGTCAGTAACTTTGTAAAACCTGCTGTTGACTATACAAATGTTGTGGAATGATTTTAATGAATTTGTCTCCGTCTCTGATGGAAATATAGTAATTGTGCTTATTACTGCAACTCTTAGATATAAAAGTGATAAGAACATGCTCTGAGTAAAATTGTGGAGATTTTAAAGGAGAAGAATTTTATTGATTAGAGACAAACTTATGGAATGTTTGTTGAAACATGTTGGAAGCTGGAATTTCCAGGATTTTGGCAACATGAGGAATTAATGTCCAAATGTATTCCTTCAAGAACATGATACGGAAAACCATAAAAAGTGAGATTTTACATGTTGAATAATTATTTTTTTATATAATTATTTCACTGAAAAAGTGGTAGAAATTTCAATGAATTCTTCTCTATCACTCTTTATAATTAAATCCCAAAAATTATGCGAAATTTCTGTGCCGTGAATTTCTAATGAGGAATATTACGACAGCAGGATAAAGAGTGTTCTGTGGTGTGATGTTATAAAACGGCGCTATCAGTGGCACCGTGGTTATAGAGAACAGGTTTTGTGCTTTATGTCCATCACATTTGCACTTGATACAAACAGTGCAATTCATTCTTGTGTTAATTGTGTGCTTGTGAACTTGCTAAGAACATTGATACACTTCAGGAACATACAACCAAAACGAATCTGATGAGAAATTATAAACAAAACAGTTACATAAAACATACTGGATTACATGCTACGATTACAAACAAATCCATTGGATGTATGTTAATTTCTTAATGAGGAATTAAAATTAAAAGTTAATTCAGAATGGACTTCAAGAGAAATATGCTGCAACCAATTGAGGGGATGGTTATATACATAATTTGATGGGACTTTTACAATGTTTAACACATGGTGAGCTATTGGAGAACAGTGTTACAACAGAATAAAGGAATTTTTAATCTGGAATTGTTGGAGGATTCTCAAAACCTGGAGGATGTTGCATAGAATGGAGACATGGAGGAATGTGTGCCTGTCCGATACACACTACACTGTATTACACAATTATTGTGTAAACTCAACAACAGACCTTAGTTAGAAGTGTTTGTGGTCATTGTTGTTACCATACGAACATTGTGAATCTTCTTGGAGGTGAGATGTAATATAAAACTTTAGTGTATAAAGGATGTTTAGTTTTACATGGAGGGCAGTATAATGATTGTAAACAGAAGACTGAAATCATCAGCCGGAAGTGGTGATGCACATGGCCACTGAATATGGATTTAAATCACCCTAATTTGTGCAATATTATGAAGGCAACGGTAGGACTATCATCTGTCCTGTTTCTGTATGTTTACAAAATCTGACCCAAGTTCAATTTGATGCTGTAGCTGTGCTTTCTGTACATTATCCAGGTGTTTTGTAATGAAAAGATGCTGATTATTCTCCCACAATGTGCTACCCCTGACTTGGATTTTCAACTTATGGATTGTTTTCATTCATTTGGAGTTTCTCATTATAAACAAAACACCCCAGCTGTTATCTCCAGTCTGTTGTGGGAGGTATGGGTGATGGCAGGAAGCCTTCAAGATAATGACTGCTGATTGCCACATTGTCTTAAGAAAACAAAACGCTTGTTTAACTATTCTCCAATTTGTTTTTGTAAATGAATCAATATGAAACCTGGGAAATAGAAATGGATGAGTTTACTAGTCTATCTGGATCATTGTGAATCAAAAGCTGAAAGTGGCCTTTTATATTATAGATTGATCAGGATGTGAAAACAACTTGCATTGGAAATTAAACTGCCTGCTTTATGTTCATGACCTTTAACACAATCGTACACTTTACGAAACCTGATAAAGTGATTGTATTTCAGTTCTGTGTATGAGGAAATAGCAACATTATATTTCACCGAAACAAGGAAGATGAACATTTTTTAATATCAGGATGTGAATTAATTCAATACCAGCTGATTTTCAAGATTATGTGTTGTTGGTCCAATATCATGGCAATTCAGTGATGCTTCTCTCACATCACCATGGCAAACTGTTGTCCGGAGTGTGGACTTCCTGTGCCTATTTTTAAGGTTGGTTTTGTGACATCCCAAAGGAAGCTTGAATTGGTCTTGTACTTTGAGAGCCTATCTATTTTCATATTTTATGTAAAAATATGAATTTGTACCCTGTTGAATTTCCTGTTTTGAAATTATAGTTTTGTTTTGTTTTACTCGGCTAGGAATGTTTGCTTTCCTGTTGAATTCATTGGTTCATCTTAATAACACATTTATCAAGAAAATAGCACTGCCCCAAGTTAACACTGTGTACTGTGTTACCACTTTACCAGTAAGTCTGTAACCTATTTAAGTCATTACCAACATCTTGTATTATAATTAGTACGTACATAAGTCTGTTCTTCAGTTCCTAGAAAGTTTAGGACTGTCAACTTCTAAATGTTAATTCATCTTTAATAGACAAACCGTCTCATTAGTCATATTGGTTCTCTTAATTACTCATACCTGCACAATTGTCGAAAGGTTAGTTGCAGAAATTGTTCCATATCTAACACTTTCTTTTAATTTCGAAACATATTTTATTCAAAATATCTCTACTTATTACCAACACCCTAATTTGGTTATATGTCATGTGTCCTAATAATCACCCGAAGAACAGAAGAGCTAATATAGTAACACTGTATTGATTGGCATGGCACCTCAATTTAATCAAGCTGTAAATCTCAAGTAAGGTTGAGGAAGGTATTCCACACAATGCAAAACTTCAAGTTTACACAAACATGAACAACACCTTTACATTTTCAATATCAGATTCATTAGATACATATTCCCATGGAAAAATCTATTTCAGTGATGAGCTCTTATGAAAGTTATTGAAGAAACCTATACTGTGTTTCTTGGCGCCAATTTTTAGGAACACTAGAACAGAAGTTTCCAAAATATTTGTTTATAATCTTGATTTATTACGGGTAAATCATGAATTAATTTCTTCACAAAGTAAAAATAATTGTGAAATAAGAAGTCGATAACTTGTAAATTGTTAATAATAATTAAATATCTAAAATATACAAGGATTTCCGTCACCAGGATGTTATGTTTGCGTGACATGAGGTAATGTACACTTCGTGAATAGTTAACACCTGTGTGCTGCAGGCTGATATACAATACAACCATAGGAAGGAGATTTAGAGTATACCGTATCATTATGAATCCTAAGGAAGCCTGTGTAACTGTCTATATATAGGGATTGCACCGTTTTATGGCATCCTTGCGTGCAAGTTACGACTGACGCTGTTTTATGTCGATGCTTTCTTATTGATTTTCAAGATTTAAGTTCTCAACCAAAATAGAGACACTTTCTCACAGTTGGTTTAGAATTGTAAGACGATAGATCAAGTAAATAAATCTATTTTTGGTATGTTTTGTTACCCATGTTAATACATTCATTATTTCTATGCAGTAAAATATGTCATTAAAACAAATTTGCTACTTCTAATGATGGAAGTATAAAGAATCAATTTTATCTTTCGAAATAATCAATGTCAGTATTGTTATAGGCTCAATTTTGGAAACCTGTCAGAAACTGAACTATTTTCTTTGTTAGACTTATTCCTGTATGCATAACAACGGTATTTCTAAATTATTAAAGTAAATTGACATGCTTAGCTAGAGCGAAACTCATTGAAAGTTTCTAATGGGATTTCCTTAGTGCAGCTGATGCCAATTAACAACAGAATCCATTATTTATGTGACGTCGTTATCATCTTGGTGGCATAAGGGGAGACAACTCATTACATTCAACTTAAAAAATATATATATGTATTGTTGTTGTTGTTGCTGCATGAAAGTTTCACTTAGACTTATACTTTAAACGAACAAAGGCAATGTCTGTTTTGGCTGTTCAACATATAATCAGAAACGGTTTTATAAGCCAGCAAGCCTAATATATTCCTTTGGTAGCAGTGCAATTATTTGTTAGCTAAATATGCAACTATTAAAATGAGAATTTAATGCTTTCAATATCACATAATTAATTTTCTTTTTAATTTATTATAACAAAATCCCCAATAGTTTGTATAGTCAGTTATGATTTTTAAATTGAATACAGGATATGGTGAATTTTGCTTTATACTTAATAACTCTTTGGCTGTTACTAAGATGACCAGACTTTGGATGTCTGTTTCGTGGTGAATTTACAGGAATAACATTGTGGAGTGTCTGCTGTGTACTGAATGCTTGATCAATACTCAATTAAACTCCAAATAATAAACTAGGAAAGGGAGAGCAATTTGAGTATATCATGTCATCATAGCAGAAAAACACGAACTTCAAATAATAAAACAATAAGTCAGTTTCACAAAGAATGAGATAAAAGCAGAAAAAAACGATTCTAAATCAAAATGTATTAAATTAGGAATTAAAAAAAGAAATGATTTGTTATCGCAAGCTTGGAGTTTTTGTTTCTTAATTTACTTCTGCCATCTCATCCATAGTTTAGTTCATATTTTTTATTCAACTTGTTGACTCATATTTTGTTGATTTCCCAATAAATATTGCACATAGTTTCACAATTAGTAAATCATGTCAGAATTTCTTTTTAAATCATCATCCTTAAGTATTATTTCCTCTAAAAATATATTTATTGTCATTCCTGTGTGTCATAGATCATCGCTGCAGATGGAATTATCAAGTTGTTCATTCTGTAACATGGTTTAGATTGGTACACAACACTTATGCAACAACAAAATGGAATTTTGCAATTTCCTTTTCATGTCCAGTCCCTATCTACAAGTGTATGATCAATCAGTACAGTGTATATACATGTATGGTGTATTACAGATATTGGAAAATAAATATAGTTCCATAGTGAAGATGTTAATATCATCTCAAATGAAGAGAACCTGTATAATGTGACACCCTTTACATTGAGATTGGACCATTATATGTTGAGTTATACAAGGTTCAGATTAGACAGGTTTCAGTGTATATAATGCTGAATTTCTGTGGTCCTATTCTCCATTATAAATTGGTACTTTATTATCTTTGTGGGGCTTAGCTTTTCAATTTTGTGAAAGGTTAATGTTCTAATACAACGATTAATTATGTTATTTTTGGGGAATGTTTTGTTTAAAGATACCTTGAGACCTTATACAATAGCTAATAACAGGATACTAATTAAAAACATAAAATAAATACAGACCATGCATTATCTGGTACAGAACTAAATATGTATAAAGAACAGATGTGCTTAATAAGGTAATTACTGCAGTGTTTACAGAGACACTAGTTGATATAAAGACAATATAGTAACTTGTAAAGAAGCTGAGTTAAAGCACACAGGAGACTACAGTAGGTGTAGGGAGGTACATGGGCTGACATTGTAGTAACTTGTAAAGAAGCTGAGTTAAAGCACAAAGGAGACTACAGTAGGTGTAGGGGGGTACATGGGCTGACATTGTAGTAACTTGTAAAGAAGCTGAGTTAAAGCACACAGGAGACTACAGTAGGTGTAGGGGGGTACATGGGCTGACATTGTAGTAACTTGTAAAGAAGCTGAGTTAAAGCACACATGAGACTACAGTAGGTGTAGGGAGGTACATGGGCTGACATTGTAGTAACTTGTAAAGAAGCTGAGTTAAAGAGCACATCAGACTACAGTAGGTGTAGGGAGGTACATGGGCTGACATTGTAGTAACTTGTAAAGAAGCTGAGTTAAAGCACACAGGAGACTACAGTAGGTGTAGGGAGGTACATGGGCTGACATTGTAGTGTTGTCAAGAGGGGAATTCCTGTACAGTACATCTAACCTTCAAGTATAACATGTACAGACATATTACACTAGAATCAGAGTGTTAATATATTAATGACTATTTACACATTGAAGCAACCAACATGTTGTTTGTAACATTATAAGTGCCACATTTTACGCAGAAATATAAGATGTTACTGATAGTTAAGCCCCACTGCACAAGCCACTTAACATCCATAAAGACATGCCTGTGTGTCAGTGATATATTTCAGGAAAACATTTTTGTGTCTACACATTTTGCGGTTAAGATGGTTAAGATAGATGGGCTGTTCATGATTAAATGTTTGATGTGGTCTGACAGCCACGTGTGCCTTGGTCATGCATGACTAAAGTACAAATAAGTCACAATGTCTGTGGTCACTCAAAGCTTGACCTCTGTGCGGACTTCAACCTATGGGATGGACTTTGTTGATATGTGTTAATTTGATTGGTTAAGTGTATATCTATGGGAGGAAACTCTGTTTAATAAATTGGGAGAAATTAATATACCATGATAATTAACATATATATAGTCAAAGGTTTTGTGTAAAGCTCATAAATAACGAAGGTAATTGTAATAAGAATATAAAGTTTACATTTCTGCCAACAGATGCCTGAGGGTGAGAGTTTAACTTGTGCTGAGGCATTATGGGACCATATCACTATGGATCCCGAGGAACTTGGTTTCCATGCCGGCGATGTCATCGAGGTGATGGACATGGGTGACAAGGACTGGTGGTGGGGTGCAATCGATGAGCGAGAGGGCTGGTTCCCTGCAACGTTTGTCAGAGTAAGTTTCCTCAGCTATCGCTAGGAGGATAAGAGTCATTAATTTTATGATATTTTTGCCTTCAAATTCTTACAAATGCAGTTAACTGTTTTACCCCTGCCCTAATATCTTTGATAATGATACAACAGAAAATAATTTTGAAAAAAACCCCAAATGAATAGTTTTGTTTTGACATTGAAACTGTTTTCTGTTATAGTTACGAGTAAACCAGGAACCGTATGAAGAAGATCTAGTTTCACAGTCCTCCGAGGTGACACAGTTATCACCAAAGTTACGACGGGTTAGCGTCATCAACAAGGAACAGGCTCGGGAAAATGTCGTCAACGAAATCATAAGTGCTGAGCGGGAGTACGTGAAACATCTTAAAGATGTTGTTGAGGTAAAAATTATGGACTAATTCAAAATTTAGCAAATGTTTGTTCTCACACAATAGTTATTGCTAACTTGTTCAAAATTTAAAGGTAAATAACTCTGACACAACACAAATGAATAGCAACTAAAATATGTAAAGTATTGTACACATTTATTAAAGTTATTTACGGCTGTGAAATTGGTGAAAATTTAATATAAACTTTATTTCATTCCAAATTAAGTTGCATTACATCACATAACATACAAAGTACAGAGGAATGGGATCCGGAAACAAGTTGAAATAACTTATATAAATCCGTTTCCCCATTTGGACTCTAATTTTATCAATGTGCCTCAAATGTGCCCCATTTGGACTTTGATTTTTTTAATGTTCTCCATTAGGACTTATAGATTTCTTCCACATGCTTTAAATGTGCCCCATTTGAACTCTATTTTTATCAATGTGCCTCAAATGTGCCCCATTTGGACTCTGATTTTTCATATGTGCCACTTTTAGACTTTGATTATTTGACTAAGTGCAGGGTTTAAGAATATATACTTTAATCTATCTAGGCCTAATGACTTTTTGAAGTTCCTGCTGTATATTTTAAAACTTCATCTGCTGTGTAATGTTTTGTTGATAGATATCTGTATAAATCTTCAATAAAGAATGCAGTAGAATTGTTGAATTTCACAATGTCATGAAAATCACTGTTTATACATGAAAATAATGTGAGTAAAATTATTTCTGATTTATTTGACAGGGATACATCAAGCATGCACGGAAGAGGGCAGACATGTTTTCAGAAGACAGGATAAGTGTGATATTTGGAAATATAGAGGACATTTATAATTTTTCCAATCGATTCCTGGAGTCGCTAGACTGTGCGTTTACAGCTGACAGCCCGCACTTGAGTGAATTAGGACACTGTTTTCTCACCCAGGTCAGTTTTGTTAATACAATGTTTATATTTCTCTGTAAGATTTGAAATTAGTAGTTTATGAAGTCTGACAATGCAAAACTATAAAAGAGTTCATGTAAGAGAAGATAATTTATGTTAGACTACAAGATAGACTTTAGGGAAGCTACAATCACATCCTACAGACCTTCAGGATGTCATTTTGTCAAAGACATAATATTCACTTCCTTCAAAAGTCTTTATACTGGACTGTCGGAGTAGATTGTTAGAAACCTGTCAAGCAAAACAGTCAGGGTGAAAGCTTAAGACAGAGTGGAATTTGTAGAAATATTCGGATCACATTTAAAAGAATCCTTCCCATGATGGAAATTTTCAGAGATATTTTGAACATGTCCTCCTTACTGATAGGGATTTATGGGCTTGTTATATGTTATATCCTGGCCAATTCTCAGATGCAACTCAAAGGATCAAACAGGCACATCATTTAAAAGACTTACTTCAGAGGTTACTTGAAAGGATCTGCAAATAAGCTGGAAAATGAATCATAGTAAAGTGCCTATCTGTCTTTAATCGAAGTAGTATATTGCTGTAGAAATTAAACCTGAGAAAATTTAATCTGGACTGTTTGATTTGTTACAGAGTAAAGAATTTGAGATTTATTCCGACTACTGCAATAACCACCCATCAGCCTCAGAGGAGTTGAAAGATCTGTACCGAAAACAGAAATACAGACATTTCTTTGAGGTAAGAACAATCACACAACCAATTCAGGTCAGCATTAGAAGGCATTGGGAAATTTGTTGAGTAAAATTTGTATACCCTTTATAACATTTCACTTAATTCTTGACCTTGCTCATTGTGACCTTCATGGTCTGTTGATATTGTGCTTTTTTCAACATAGACCATTGAAACTTTGCTTATTGTAATATTTACTGTTGGAATTTGCACAATGTGATTTTTATATCTTGATCTCTCTAAATGTAGTTGTTTACCTTGGTGGATATTTCAACTTGCATTAATGACTGTTACTCTTTGAAATTGCACTGAGTGACTTTTAGAATTTTCCTCTCAATTTGCAAGTTTTACCATTGACCTCACTCTTTGTTGCCTTAACCTATGACCTCACTCCTTTTCAGCCTTATGTGTCACCCTAACCGTTACAACGTTTGCCTTTGACATACAATTACTTTTACTATTTTCACTCATTTTCACCTTTACCTTTATCCAGGCGTGTCGACTACTCCAGGAGATGATAGAGATCCCTCTAGAGGGGTTCCTATTGACCCCTGTCCAGAAGATATGTAAGTACCCGCTCCAACTGGCTGAACTTCTTAAGTACACACCTCCCAGTCACCCAGACTATCGCAATGTAGAGGGTGCTCTGGAGGCCATGAAGAAAATCGCAGCACTCATCAACGAACGAAAACGCAAGATGGAAAGCATTGAGAAACTGGCACGGTGGCAACAGACGGTCGAGGACTGGCAGGTGGGTTGCGAAGCATAACAATATTTGTGTAATCTAATAATTGTGTAATTTTGTGTAATTCAAAATAAAGATGTTTTATGATTCAGCGTCCTATAAAAAAAGAAGACTTTCAACTTTTGTAGGAAAAACAAAATTTGTAAAAACATAAAGCAAAAATATTCCCACAAAGCATTACCAAGTAACAGTATATTAACGTTACACTATGATGACATTTGACTTTTGATGACTGTACTTAACACAGACTTAATATGTTTGTTTCGCTTTTTCGTAGGGGCCTGATCTACTTGAGAAGAGCTCTGAGCTGATCACATCAGGAGAGTTTAACAAAGTTAACTCTGGAGGCTGGTCCCAGGAACGCTATTTCTTCTTGTTTGATCGTCAACTCATTTACTGTAAAAAAGTAAGTTTACAAAGGTAGACCAGATATGTGGTGTAGGTCTAGCACTTATCAATCGGTTGTCCTTAATTGTTAGAGTGGAAAGTGCTGATAAATATTTCAGAGAAATATCATAAATAGACTGAAGCTTGGATTTGACAATATTGAATATTTCCTGTGAAATATGAAGGTTGATGTAATTTTGAATAACGGCTCCTCAATCTTTCGATTGTAATTCAACTTAAAATATTTCAAACTCATAGTTATTCCTTGGTGTGATGAAAATTGCATTGGATATACAAGAAATATTGAACATGATTTATTGATTATATAAAAAAAAAATGCACTGTCGGTTTAACTATCACCTTTTTTCGCCGTCCATGATAAAGGCAAATTTATCACAATAGTGAAATAAGTACACAACATTCTATACGTAGGTAAAACATGAGCACTATAAAATGATACTAAAAAACACATTTGTCTTTTGTATTGCAGGACCTTTTGAAAAAGAATGGTTTCAGTTATAAAGGCCGAGTGGATTTGGATGAATGCGAGTTGATCGTATTGGAGGATGGGAAAGGTAAACAATCAACCCCCTAATTTTATACAGGCTTAATTGTTTGTTGCAGTGCAAATTGTTTGAAATGTGTTGTAATACCAATACAGATTTGAATTATGTGCACAATTGCTTTTTGCTTGACAACTCATTGAAAGAAGTTTTTTCTTATTTTTTAAATCAATATAAATGTAACATTACTCTAATAAATATATACACTTACCTGTTCTGACCTCAGTTCCGGGAACATTCTGAACTCAATTAGGTTCTCAATTCTCAGATTTGTGTTTTAATTAACAGCTGAACATTAAAACTGCAATAAAAAAAAAAGAATATCTATGTGTGATCTTCAGAATTTAAGATTTAGGACTTAAATGTTTAAAATGTTCTCAGTGTAAAGAACATTTGTAAAACAGGTGACTCTAAGGAAAATGAGATGTTACAAAGTCACCACATTTATGTTTCAGATATACAGTATAATGTGACTGTGAAGAATGCGTGGAAATTGCACGAAACTATTCGGGATAAGTGGTACCTCCTCTACACCAAAACTCAAACAGAGAAACAAAGATGGATGCGGGCTTTCCAGAAGGAGCGACAGAGAGTCAGGGAAGACCAGGAAAACAGTAGGTTACTTATTTCATCTGTTTGATTATTTTTGTTCCTTGATTTTGAGCAAGAGAGTGGATTCAACAAGGATGAAAATGTTAATGTTTTCATATTCAGTTCATAAATATAATCTTAAACGGAACAGCAAATTCAACACTGGTTCGATCTTTTTATTAAGGATGAAAGGGTGAAAATATTACGGAAAAAATCTACTAAGGTAATAGAGTAATGTTTCAAATTCATTTTACCTTTATTTTTTTAAGTTTCTAAAACATTTACCATCAAGAAAAAATGTTCTTGTTCTATAAAATATTAATATTAAAGTAGCAAGTTCACACTTGAGCAAACCTCTAAGTTTTAATGAGATATCCTTGTCCATGCCGTCTTGTTTACATTCATGTTCTATACTACTATTACTAAAAAACAAGAAAGTGATGCATAAGAAAACCTTCATTTTCTTTTTCAGACTTTGTGCCTCTTCATTGGAAGAAGACAGTTTTGAATAAGCTGAGAGCAAGCAAAGGTAATTAAGAACTTTGTGTATTGATCTGTTAAAAGAACACATTTCTATCATCTTGTATAATAATTAAATATGACATAATGACACAGAAGATATATATCTGTTGTTTTGGGTTTAAAATAATCTTGACTTCAGCAATTCAAACAACTCTCACTGTACCTCTTAATCTTTGACCCTGACTTCTGATTTTTTTTTTTTTTTTTTTTTATCAACATTGCAAAAATAAATCTATTCGATTCCTGAATAAATCTGGGAGTTTTATTTCATCTCAATCAGAATAATGATGTTCTATAACATCATTGAAAGACTGTTTTTGAAAGTGTTTTTTAAATTTTATTTTGCAGAAAAGATGCAGTCCTCACAGAACACAGTATCTATACACTACCAGAAGGAGTTTCTACGTGGCATTCCATCACATGCCACACTGCCAAGGTCCTACGCAAAGAAACAACGGGACAAGAAGAAGAGCTGGTCTTTATTTGGCAACAAGAAATCATCGAAGTGAGCAAGTAGCTGATTGGTGCAGCACTACGTAATGGATGATCTGATTGGTGCAGCACTACATAATGGATGATCTGATTGGTGCATCAAGGCACCCCTTGTCCTTTGAATGGTTTGTCCAACTCGAAAAATCTCAGGAATGGAATCGTAACTCATACAACGATAGTAGTGACATTAGTCACTGTGGTTAAAATAGCAAATATTTTTGAAAATAACCATTCACATGTTTGAACAGTTTCTTCCTGATTCTTGGATCATTGTTCTCAAAGCAATGAGAGGACAGACATTTTCTTGCTTCATTTCAAACAAACATGACCAATAGAAAATGTACCAGTGCCAAGAGTTGTTGACCTTCTGGTTGTTCATGGATAAACGGTGAGAGTTAAGGGCACAACCTGTCTCTAGATGTTTTACTTATCACCATATACAAATTTAACCTACCGATAATGAACTTGACCATTGACTGGACACGAACCTAGTGCTGATACTGGCCTGCTATGGTTGTTATTGTCCTTGTGTACATATCAGGATGAGTGTTTCAACTCCCTGACATCATAGACCAGTAACTCAGACTATCAGCATACATGGATCCTAAAAAAAAAAAACTGGACTGGATAACAGGAGACTTTCAATCCAGAGGAGATAACCCAGTGTTTCCCGTCATGTTGGCTATCAGTTAATTTCTGATATATGAAAGACTCCCAAGGATCCTTCACAATGTCTGCTGACGGATAGGCTACAATCAAAGGGAGATTACCAGCTGATGTGGACTTGCATGTATTTTTCATAGTGTTAGCTGACAAGAGAGCTACAATCAAAGGGAGATCACCATGTGTCATCGATTGAAAGTCTGCAATCCAAATGCTAAAGAGAACAGTTTCACTTGTCATAATAAAACGTTAACTTATTAACCATTGGTTATTCAATACTATCACAGTGCAGCTTTCTCACAATGAGAATTAGGAGCAAGGTAACAAACACTGTATAAGGACAGACAATTCTCAATGGATGTGTGGACAGATTGATTCTGAAACGATCTAGAGAAGCTAGACTACACTTCCCAAAGTTTATTGACCGTGTATTACCAAAACAGATTGTGGACAGATTATTCACCAGTAATGTATGGACACATTATCTCCTAGCAGGAAATATACTTACCTAATTTCAGGTAATATCGGTCCTTGAAAATGACTTTTCGTTATGGAATGATTAAAGCATTACATTTGCAGGATGATATGGATGCTGTACAATGTATTTGCTGAATTGACAAAAAACCTGGATGACATGTGAAAATATGTTGACAGTTGTCAATAAATGTGTCTGCCATGTTTCTTACATACACAAAGATATGCAGGTCATATCTAATACAACATACAAACATGGAGGCAACCATAATATTTCATTTCGATTTGGACCAATATTTATACATACATGAACAGTCATGGTCATATTTGAATATTCATGTGTTTTCAATTTGAATATTCCTCATATTTATTTTCCAATTCTTGGGTATATATATAGCCAGGTTTATGCATAATTATGTTCATCAAAGTCTTAGCTCCATCTTTACAAGTATTCATATGATTGAATAGATCTGATAGAGATTAACAATCATATTAAGCCTACTAGTGGATGCAATTTCACCAACATAACAGAGTCTGTGATTGGTTAGATGCAACAGAGTCTGTGATTGGTTAGATACAACAGAGTCTGGGATTGGTTAGATTGAGATTGATCTCATTTAGATAATAGTTCATATGACTTCAATGTTATTTAAACAGCAGTATTCAATTATCTATATAATTTAAATCTCTTGTTACAATCTGTGTGTAAGGTTTGTAAAATGTGGAGTTTCATTTATGGTAAAATATTAGACTGATTTTAACTCCTCTTGCAAGGAGGCAATATGAAACTTGAAAATGAACAATTCAAAAAATTACCATAGAGCTTTCTAGATGGACTAGTTGCATGAAACAGTTACTTGTATGTGAAGTTTGAGTCATAGTTGATGTATGTATCTATAAATATGTGGGAGACCATTGAATGGCGTCTTTGTCACTTAACAATGTTTCAATAACAGCTACATGTATATTCATGAAACAAACATGGTTGACATATATATATACAATGTATATACATATAAATATGTTTGAAACAAAATCGTACTGATCAAGCTCATATGTAAATTTGCTGAAATCAGTTTTTTGTTCATAAAAGGAAATGTGAAAAAATGAATTTCATAAAAAATTTAGTATACATTACCTTTGACCCAGAGACCAAATTAATTTCTGATAAGATGAGAGGTCAAACTGGAGTTAATGTTATTATCTCAAGTTGTTCATTCAGATATTGTTACTTGCAGGTAGCTACACCTGTAGGTCGATATTTTTGTTGGTTGTACAAAATATTGTTAAAGATGAATACCCGCTGGTTTCTGTATTTTTATCATCATGTTTTCCATGTCGTAATTTCATTACAAATAACTACATACTAACAAGTATAATACATGGCATTACATCACTGCTATTTGATACCCATCAGAATCGTTCTTGGTGGCTAGTAAGCTTAATGGGGTCGCACTGTTACTTTTGGTTTACATATATACTTTTAAATAAAGGGGTTGTAGGTCTTATCTAAGCTCCAACATGTACAGTCAAAGCAGAAGATATGTACAATAACACAACAATAATGAACTGCTTAAAAACAGATGTTTTTTGACCAAGTGTTAGATTTTAAATGATAAATATCATGAGCCTAGCCTGTCTCCTAGAGGTTTTTTTATTATTATAGCTCTGGGTGTGTTAATGAAAGAAATTTCAGATCTTTTCAAAACTGAAAATAACCTTAATTTTAATATGTAGTTTAAAAAATTGTGAAGTATTGGCAGAAAACAGGCGGAATTGATCTATGAAAATATTAGCTACCTTTGGTGGAATTAATTAGTTTTGAAGTAGATTTTCAAAGAGGTCTATTTGAGATTAGGTAACACATCAGTTTCATATCCTGTGCTATCAAACAAATTACCATACTGAATCAGACAAGATACACATTGGTGCTAGTGTATTAAGGGTTAACTGGTAGAATCAGAGGGAATTCATGTAAAAAACTTGACAAAGTGCTGATTTTAAATATTCATGAATAAATATATTTGTTATTGTATTGTTTTGATATGCATGAATATCTTCTATCCAAGTATTGCTAGATTTGTTTATACATGACATTGCTAAATTATCATAGTACTCCAGCTGTTTATGGTACATTGTATGTGTGTTGTGTTTTAACTATTTACAAGCTTCCAATTGCTGTAATACTTCCCTGTCCACTAATGTAGTACTGTTTACCGTAATGTGTGTATAATTCTATTTCTTTATTCCATTCCATACAAGGTGGGCATATATTTCTTGCACAAATTTCTATGAGCTTGTGAAAGTTTCGCTTTCCTGATCTAAATTAAATACTAATTAGTTCAGATTTGTTCTCAAACCATTACTATTTGATTTCATTTGCTGTCAATGATTTGGTAAAAATCTTTTGTTTCCTTGAAAAAAATAGTTTCTATAAAATGTTCCTCCAGTTTGTAAATTGTATGTTGCAACAATAATTTAGCTTTGTATGTCAAAGTTCAAGAAAAACTGCACGCTTCTCATTTTTCAACATTAATTTCTTAGGATTCACTTCAGAAACATTTTGAGTCGGTAAATGTGCATTGCATCCTTTGTTTCAACTTTCATTTCGCCTTTGTCCCAGTTTTTAGCACTAGTACTTTGATTGGTCATTCAAAATAAGCATGTTATCATTTTGATCATGTTCTAGATACATATATGTAGTTGTTGCAAATGTATATTGCACAGCTGCAAATATTGCTTTTTAAATTTGCACCATTCATTGTTTCATCGCTTCTGGGCACTTTCGTGTATTGATTTTACAAAGTTGAAGAAATATTGGCATGAATGTACAACACAAATTACGATCATTATTTTTTTTCATTTTAATGTTATCGGTTTTTCAAACATCACTAAATAGTTTTTATGATTTAACTGATTAACTTTTGTTAAAATTTCAAAGGAAAGTGTGTGAAAAGTTATAACTTTCAAGCTGCATTGGAAATTCATTGCAAACAATTTATGTTCAATTTTGATGATTTATCTCCCTTTGTAGACCAAGTTGAACCTCTTTATTGATATCATCGTTATATTCCCTGCACCCCCAAAATGTATTCATTGTATGTGCATATAAACATTTATTAAGAGTGAAATGATTAGAGTCTCTGCTGATTCAGTTTTGTTTGTCAGTTTTTGATATTGTGGACAAAATTTCCAAACACATTTAACAAGTCCGACTGAATTCTACATAATTCTGAAAAACAAGAAGCGAAGATTGCATTTAAAAAAAATAGAAATCATATCTCTTTTACGACCAATAACAATAATTGGTCAATGCCTTCCATATATTATTGTGGATGTCATACACTAAGTTGTACTAGTCATGATCTTATAGAACTTCAATTTTAATGAAACTTTTTTAATACATTCGTGTGTGATTTTGGGATAAAATGTGTTATATTTCATTACAATTTCAATTTCAAAAACTGAGAAACATAAATTAGTGAGCTCTTTATCTGTTGTACTTACATTTGTATTTGTTGAACATATTATGCATATATTATATGCGTTTTCTACATATTTCCGTCTCCTCCTCCTCATTCTATTGTCGTAATAGAGTCTGTTCCTTTATCTTTTCCCATCGATCAATCTTTGTATTTTTAGAAGTCCCACTAGTTCGCATGTCCCTTCTCCTCTCTGTTTGCAGATTTGGACTTGTCCTCGTATTGTTTCTGACAAGTCTAACATATTTTAAGGGAGGACAGGAATACTAGTCAAGTGTTTAATGATGGATATTGTTGTATCTTATAACGATTAAAAAATACACTCGTATGTGTGTGTATATTTAATTACTTGATATGTATATACATTGTATTTAAGTAGATTGTAAATATAGGTCAAGATGTACATATTTCGTCCGTTTCAGTGCTAGATGTAAATCAAAACTAGGTCACGGTTACTTAGTCTACAAACTGTTTTAGTCTCATCTACCAACATTAATATATCAAAGCTCAGTAGAGCTGGTGGTTTATTCAAAACCTGCCATTTCAAAGGCAGGAAGAAAGAAAATACAATAATAATAAAAAATACAAAACTTATTTCTGTGTTGCTGTTGTTTGTTATTTTCATTTTACCGTAACCGTGATTAAACATCAACATAAAAATATTCGCTAATATGTGACGTTGTAACCAACGACATATCCTTTGTTATATTTTGACATAAATTCATCTTTTATGTTATGTTTCTAGTCAAGTTTTCTTTGTTAAGACTTAGATCGAACAATTTTTCTAAATATTCTTATAACGTACATACATATTAACTAAACACGGAACTATACACAAAGCCAAGAATGGAGCTTAAAGTTGAAACTGAAAAAAACCCAGACGAATCAATGATAAATAAATAAAAAGGAACGACTTCCCACGACACGGGAGGCAAATGCAGGTGTTACGGGAAAGCAAGGCAAGGCAAGTTACAAACGAAAACTATTCACATGGACAACATTGAGAAAGTACATAGAGAATAAACCGTTCTCGTGCTCAAGCATGAACTCTGCGGTCAAGCCAGTGTGACATGGTCAAAAGATAAAATATTAAGTTGACAACATTGTTCTGCTTTACATAAGACGACCCCCACCCAAAAACAGTTTCTTCCAAATTGACACATATTACATACAAATACAGCTATTTCAAATAAGCTTCAAATGTCATTTTACCTTCCAAAACATGGCCAGCTGTATATCTTGAGTCTTTAGGTTTCACATATCAAACTTGCACGGTAAATCTCCAGCACTAAATTAGTCAAATAAATATATTTGTTAGAGCACTGTAAACACTTGTTGTCACTGCAAAGGGCATGTACAATGTAACATTGTTCGGCTTTACATAAGACACCCACCCACACAAAAAATGCTTCCAAATCATGGAAAAATGTAAACTCTGTTAATTGCTTTATCACAAGAACAAGGAATAAGGCTTGAACACAGAACCTGTGTTTGATGATGAGAACGGTTTCATGAATAAGGGATGTGGTGTTTCGGAGGGTATATGTAAGTGTATTCTGCTTCATCGATACCCTTCCTGTTAATGTAGGTCTAATCAAAGTAATGTCACATTACCAAAGTTAGAACTAGGGTAGTAACAACAAAACCACAAAACGCCTACAAATAAAATAAAAATCGTCGATATTCATAAAGATGCAAATATAATGAAAACTGCAGAAATATTCTTCAATCGACGTCACTCAAAATTTATTGTTGTGTGTTAGTCTGTCAGCATTCGACATCTGTCACGGTAATCTCGGTATTCGAAGTACAGCATCCCTTGAATATCGAGTCAACCGAGACATGTAAACACTGCAGATCGGTTACTGAGGATGTCAGTCTCAAGTAAGTGAGAGGTTACGATAGTAAAACCGAAACAATAACACATATCATAGAGTTTATTAAATCAAGCAGTTCCTGCTGATCATGTGGTTAGTAAAGACCGGGGTAAGCGGCTGGGGCAGACGACTTTGTGGTGTCCTTGATTTCAAGTTCAGGAGATATATCGAACCCTTCAATTTTCCTCTCTTGAAAGGCGACTTTTTGACGAACATATTCCTTTGCCCATCGCTATTAATCTGACTGTGACTCGGCTTCGGTAACGAATAAGCGATCAAACTTGGTCAAACGATTTCTTGTCTTGAAAAGAGAACACTTCATCGGTATGTCTGAAAACGACGTTGAAGGAAGAAAACGCAATGTCTTTGTTACCTGCCCGGAAAGCTCTTCGCTACTTTCAGCTTCCTATGCAAAAAGAAAGAAAAAGAAAATAAAGGTGTTCTTGTAAGGAAACACCACGAAGGACCTACCTTTATGTACACTTGCCATCATGATGTCCAAGTCAGATTCAGAAACGTATGCTGGACACTAAATACCATAGACATGGCAAGTACAAGTTCATGGTTAGAGCTTTGAACGCAAATCTAGGTTTGGTAATTCCTTTTTGACATTTTTTTGGAATAGATCTTGAAACTGTAAATTTAAGGAAGATTCATGTCATAAAATACAAACCTCCATTAGATACTTAGCTAACATGTACGACTACATCATCTATATTAGCACAGAAGAGTTCCTCTTGGAGTTCCTTTGACTTGGAGTATTTACCCTACTAATTGAAATATCTGTCGAGGAAGGTGCGATTTGTAGGTAGGATCTCCCCGACAACTCTCGCTCATTCTCTCGTCCTAGGATCCAAGCCAAGTCTCTGATGTAATTTGTTTGTTCTTTTATCCATAACTTGTAATTTAAGTGTCACACATTACTTTCATAACAATGAGTGTCTAATAAGTCTCATGGTAGACTGGATGTAAGGGGTGATAAAATGGCTTATTTTGATGTAATTGTATAATAGTACCCTGTACGTGTGACACTAATGTGACAAGGAATTTTATTTTTAACTTTTTCAACTAAATTTTGACTTTTTCAATTCAATTCAAAAACTGTTTGGGTTGAAGTGAATTTCTATTTACGATCAGAGAGATGGCCGAGTCCTGAGACTATTAGATATAAGCAAACTCTCCAATGTATTCATTCCGATGTCGTTATCAGTGGTCTGGCCCTATGCCTTATATCACTCTTATCGCCTTATCTGACCTCTGTAACGACGGTACTCAATTAAAGGTTGGTAGAAATAATCAGATTTTGTTTCTTAATATATTGCCCAATTAGAATATTATATCAATATGACGGCTTAAAGTACGTATAAATGACACCTTCGTCTGTAATTTATCGACCAACTGTTTATGCTTTTTGTAATGAAATCATACGCTTCTTTATGGTTATACGACAATCTGTAACACCACACAATTTGGCATAAGTATAATTGCTTTGCATGTGACATATCAACACTTAAGAACATTATAGATACACTGAATAAAGTACTTAATTATACTTATAGGGCAAATGTGATTTACAATGAACTTTAAATTGATTAATGTTTGAGTCTAGTGTTGATGATCTCTATCTGCTCCTGTATTGGAAACTAACTTTAATCTTAACTTTATATCAAGATAATAAGTTCGCTACATGTACTGTTCTTTATATATCTCAGACGAGACTTGATAAGATATTTAAAGATTTTCTGTTGTAGGAAAAAGTTGTAAGTTTGTAACGCTACTAAAGGAGGTATATAATGCACATTCCCCACTCTATTACTACATATGTTTCAAGACATTTAAGCGAAAATTGCTTTTGACCTTAAGTAACCTTAATGGACGAAAAGAAAATACGGTGCAGTAGAACTATTTAGTTTGTTTGGCTTTCTACATCTTACTGAAAAAAGCTGCTTTCTTATTCGTATTTATCCTGACTAAAACACAGTAATATTTCAAACAAAAGTATTCACGTGAACATTTCTAGTTAATCTACTGATTCTCAGTGTATAAAACAAACAAACATAACTTCTTTTTTTCAGGACAATATGAAATTCATTGTCACACTTTTGGTGACTTGCGTTGCCGTTGCTAGGGCCGATTTAAAGGCTGATTTAGCCAGCCTCCTCCAGGACCTCACACCGGAAGTGACGCACGCCCTACAAGAAGGGAATCACCTAGCGGGACAATTGCTTCACCATGGACTGGAGGGATGGAACAGTAAGATGTGTATCTGTTGGTTTTGTTCCTAGAGGTTTCATTTTGGTTTCTGTTACCCTTTCATATTTACATTCTGTTATTGCCATTTGGGATAGACATTTATTTTATTTCACCAAATAGTTGTTACATTCTAACATCACAAGAGAATGAAATGACTGATATTATTTATAATTGAATGCTATTTTCAACTAGAAACACCAACCTCAGACATTATGGTTTCAATTTAAAACGAACATGTAAAAGCTAATTCAATTTCCGATATTTTCAGTGTTGTTGCGTCCAACAGTCTTTGAGAACAGAAGAGAAGCCAGGTTAGTCACACTAATTAATGATCTATTAGCTGGACATTCCGGAACCTATAAGTAACCTCATGCCAATGATCTATCCATCACATGTGTAAATAGAGGAACTTCAATGATTTATCTATATGAATTATGTAATCGTTATTAATATACATTGGAAGATTAATATCAAAAGTTTAAAAAATAATTTTTATAGTTTGATAAAGCATTTAATGTGTACCGAAATTGTATTGGGAGTCAAACAAACGATTTATTATGATATTGTGACACAGAGAAGCAGCTGCTTTCAATAACTTAATTAAATGTTAGATAAAATGAAACATGTACTGATATTCATCACATTGGCATTCTTAGCCATCTTACAGATGAAATGAGGCAAAAACTGCAGACTCTTCTGGCAGAAAAAGCGGATGGGTTTGGATCCCTTATGAGGGTAGCTCTAGGGAGACTTGGGTCCATTGCTTTGAAGGTTGGAAGTCTTAATTTCCTTCAACAATCCGATGAGACGTTAAGCCAGGAAATTGAAAATGTCATTAGTAAGCTGTTTAGGAAGTCTCAAAATGATATATTCAATTCATCAGCTTGGAAGTGTATCGAAATTTTACTTTATACACCAACAATTTAATACTATTTAGATGCGGTTTAATACGTTCATTGTTTAAGGAATGAAATTGATTTTTTCAACATTCAACATTGGCTTTCTGGACATAATCCATTACTCGCGTTAGCGATTCACACTAAATATGTCATATACATATGTTTTTTTTAAATAGTTTTATTTTCTATTTATACATTGGAACAATACAGTGGCGAGAATAGCAAGTTTGCATGGGAAAATGAAGAACTTTCGGTTGGAGTCCTGGCAACAGCACAACAACAAAACAAACAAAATATAGTTCCATTTTCATAATTGAAATTGTAGAATGTATACAAGTCGTATTTTATCATCATATACTTTACACACCTTATTTTTGCTTTAAAGTCAAGTCTATTATGTAAAATATTCATTCGTATTAGCATAACAAAACTACACAGAGGGATTATTCACGGCGAACGTGAACCAAATACGCCGAGTGCAACGTCATGAGGCCCGACATATAGTGTATCTATACGCAGTGATGAGGTCGCCTATGGGTCCAAGCATACATAATTTAAATATTTGTGTAAAAAGAAAACATTAATATTCAAAATTATATATTTAACAAAAACTCTGATGAGCGACATTCCGAATTTCAAATGGATATTTCTTGTTTCTTTCTCCGTTTGTTATGTGATTTAGTTTATAATCAACAATTTGTATACATATAGATTCACAGTGATACACTTCTATTTTTTAATTCTTCTTGGAATTGTCCAGTAAGAGGTATACATTGGCGAAGAGGAATCGTATTGTATCCACCTATACTGTTATATGTTAATAGCTGGTCATCATACTCTCTCTGACGCACTGCTGGTTGGCATCACCAACGAAATTAAAGACATGATCACAGGACCAACCACGTCAGGTGATCTAGATCTTGGGAGCAGTTTTGCCACAGACATGAAGCCGCATCTACATAGCATTAAAACGGTAAGTAAACGCACAAATTCGACATACTTCATAACATTTATATTATTCGGGTATCTAAAGATGCCTTTAACGGGGCCCACACTGCCCTTTGTGTTGGTATGTCTTCATTTCCTCTAAGCGGGGCTCGCTTTGCCCTTTGTGTTGGTATGTCTTCATTTCCTGTAAGCGGGGCTCGCTTTGCCCTTTGTGTCGGTATGTCGTCAGCTTCTGTAGGCGGGGCTCGCTTTGCTTTTTGTGTCGGTATGTCGTCAGTTCCTGTAGGCGGACTCGCTTTGCTCTTTGTTGCAGGTGATCGTGCTGTTATTTGTGTTTGTGTATCGTCAGTTCCTGATTTTTGTTTTTTGTTTTTGTTTTGTTTGTGGGAGAGGGGTCTTGCGGTTTGTGTCGATGTGCCGTCAGTTCCAGTTGCCGTTCTTTCATATCAATTCGTAATCGTTGGTTATGTTTTTTCGGGTAGAAGCTTTGGCATATTTTTTTATCTTTACTTGATAGAATTATATGTTGTCATTCTGAATTAAACAATAAAATAATTTGATAATGTTACTTCTTAACGAACTGTGTCTCAGTTAAGTTTCGTCTATTTGGAACATACAGTTTTTTATATACCACCTAGGGTAAAATACTTATTCTATGTTAATTCTATAATTTATGTTTTAGTTTGTAGCAACTATGGGTGCCACTCTCAAACAAACTATTGACGAAGTTCTGGTGACAATTGAGCATGCCTCAAGTTCTTCTGGTAAGATATTGGCGTTGCATTACGATGCAATAACTTTACAAACATGCATTGCAAAGATTTGTTTAAACATAATAAGAGTATCAAGGAACTATCCAAACATATCAACTTAATTAATGGTGGTCGGATGGCACGATGGTAAGTACTCGCCCTTAAAGACGACATGGATTCGATTCCCCGTGAATGTATCATGGCATGCCTGACCACGCGTGTTCTCAATTCCGGTTCTCTAACACATTAAGATATCCCCTGTGCACTTCCATCCGGAGCAAAATAGTGTAAACTTGTTGTATAGTTGTTAGAAAATAATATACGTTTTAGTAGTTTGTATTATATATACCGATGTAATTAAACAGGCACTGTTTCTGATGCAGATGGTGTCTCACAGGACGTCATTCCACAGCTGATCTCCGTTATACAGACAGGACGGCAGAACATAGTGGATATAGGCCAAAAGCTGACCAATTCTCTGGCCAACAGTGTCATTGAAGCAATAGTGAAAAATGCCCGCACATAATATATCAATAAAAATAAACTGGGAAAGAAACCTAGACTTCTGTCGTCAGCTTTTTTCTTCTGTATAGAGATATTGATTTTTCACTCAGAATTATTAGTTTTGGTTTTGCTTTACGTTCTTTTAACAGTTATGGTCATTTAAGAACGAGCTTAGTTCTGGTGTTGGGGGGAAAACCGGAGTACCTGAAGAAAATCCACTGACCTGTTGCCAGCGCCTGTAGACTTCCCCACGTAGGCCTCAAACCCGTGACCTATTGACGGGGAACTAGAATGTCAGATGCCGTAACCATTTGGCCATACCGGCTTACATAATAATGCATCACGTGTATACATAATTCTAATGATTAAATCCGATCTTATGGTCACCTTGCATATAATCCAATATACGTTTTAAATATATTATCAAATCTAATTACAATGAGTACATCTTGCCCAGGTGTTCCGTTCACATTTAAAACCATGGTTCGTTCTTCTTTATGTATATCACGAACGTGATCTCCTGATGTATAAATAGAAATGACCTGTATGATAAAGGTCGTGACTTTGTAAGGAAAGGTCATTTACACAATCCAATGCTGGTTTCGGTCTCCATTTCAACATATGTTATATTTTTGAAACCTTCACTTAAACAAACGTTATCTCTGATTTGATGACAGACAAAAAATACTAATTGCCTTGACTGCAATGCTTGTTAAAATATATATATCTGTACATTTCAACTTTTAAACACTTGTAGCAGGATACGAAAAACGATTCTATGTAGTCATTGTAGAACAGGTTAGAATGGCTCTACAAAACTTAGTTTGTTCCTCAGTGTTGTTAAGTGTTAAAATATTTAATTAATTTTCGAGATATTAATTGACATTTTATTTACATATTATCAAAAGCATATGTGAGAAATTTATCATTTACCCTTGAATGTTTCGCTACCAAAACTGTTAACAGAACATCTTCGACAGTGGCATTGATTGAATATATTTCATGTGTATTTGTCTTTTGATGGTAAATAGGGAAATTAAATATTTCATTAGAAATGATAATAAAACAAATCTTTCTGATATCACTATGCGATTAAGTCAAACAATAGACCATTATATTGTTGCTGTTTAGTTTCATTTATGTTTTGGCATGACGTCATTTTGAAAATTAATATTTGATTTATTTTGTGTGATTGAATTGTTTTTTTACTTGTTAAAGCTGAACAAAGAAACAGAATAATGAATCAAAATGATCTGAATGGAAACTTTGTAGTTATTAAATATTTAAAAAATTCTATGAAAAGGTATATAATGCAGTATATATTTGGCTTTATGCCTCGACATATTAGATTTTAAAATGTTTGCTTTCTTCATTGTTTTTGCGGTGATTCTGCTGGTGGATTATCGACTTTTGAGATTGACCGCAACCTTTTAGCTGGAATTTATTCAAGCATTGTTTACATACAATACTATTTTAAGAATAATAAGCTATTTGTTGTATCAAAAGAATGTACATTTTTTATTTTATGACGTGTTTTCTAGGCACAATTGCCCACATATGTATCGGAACACCGTATATGTGTTCTTTTGACGTTTAGTACCACTAATATCGTGACACAATTATGAATACATCTATCATATTCTTTGAGTCAGCGTCAATGCATGTCGTCCCAAATCAAATCCCTTTGAAATTGCGTTGGAAATCACTTCCATTCACTTTGACACTAAACTTGTTATAATGATATTAAGCTAGATATTTAAGAACAAATACTTTTTGAAGACTCTTTACCAGTTACAATACTAATTTTCCTAAAAGAGAATATAATTGTTATCATGAAATAAATTATTTCCAATAATGAACTTTTGAAAAACTCATTGAGTTATTGACGGACTAATCTTTTGAAAAGAAAAAGAAATATTTAATCATATGTTTTTGCGTATTTCAAAAGCATGGGATCTCAATCCTTAAATTTTTTAATCAAAATTTAAAAGTTCTATTTATTTAACAACTTTCTAACCATCCTCTTTTCACCCAGTCATAAGACTTTTCCCACCGCGAAAGATAATTGCAAAATACATATATTCTCTTTCAACTAATTCATATATTGGATAAGACTGTTTAGGTCAGCTAGTACTTGAACCAAGAATAACGTATAAACTGTAAACGTCTGATTTCGTATCTCTATTGAATATTCGAAAACCGAATTATCAATTATTCTAACGTTTTTCTTCTGTGTTGAAGTTTTCTCTTACTTTTGTAGTTACTGTTACTACATGTGCAGGTTCTGGAAAGAAAAGGCCTGTTGTGCCCGACTGCATGATTGTTAGATGCGACTAATGTACACCCACCCCCCACCCCCGGACCCCTGCATAATAGTTCGGGCTGTTCCCTCCTTGTCTTCTGTTTAGGTGACATTGAAGAAACCAAGTACAGACCTGCTGTATCCCTACGCATGTGGATTGTTAAAGGCAGCTTATGTGAGGCCCCCTGCAGAATCGGGTTTCTTTCTTCTGTGTCTTATACCGAGAGGACATTGAAAATACCAAAATGGATCTGCTGCCCCTATTTGCAATACTTGGGGTTTATTTCGTTTTATATTTTCTGTCTTTCCTATATACTTTCGCTTCCCTGCTGTCTTTCCCTAGGCGCCCGTCCTCATTTGACCCGGGCTGTTTCGAGGATGTTAAACCACCAACAATTAAAATTGATATTACTTTTTATATATGATTTTGTGATAGGACGTTTTAGTTTTTAATTTTACTTTATTTTTATTTTTTGGCTTTCTGCATTTGAAAGAACATAAAGACGCTAATGTGGTTTGATGAATTTTAATAATGTTGTTATATTATCATTGAACTTTGACCTCAGTTATGCTGAGCTGTTGAACGAAAGCGTTACCGGCGTTTAGTTCAGGACATCGGGCTGCACGTCGGACAAGGCTTGATCTGAAAAGAGACAATGGGCTATAGAATATTTGCATTACAATTCATTGATTCGGCAACCCATTTTATGATGTAAATGCCAATCTTTAATCCCATGTTGTTAACTCAATTATGCAAATTCTGAAACCTAATAGTGAGATGCTTGAATGAATGCATTACTCACTGGCATATTGTTTTAGTCATTTAACAAGATGAAAAATATGAAGATTGAACGGAGAGAGCAGAGAGCATTGTGACGCTACAATTGTAATACGTCATAAAATGAATATTCGCTTGGTGTTTCTGAAAATCCTTTACCTTCATGTGCTTTCATCAAACCAATGATAAAATGTGTGTCATCTCATATTTTCAATAAGATTAATCATTAAGTCGAAATGTCCGTTTCGAGTGACATATGAAATTGACAATTTACAATTTCGTCACATCGTTAACGTTGTACAGGTAAACAATACAAATCGCTCACTCAGTCATACCTTGACAAAGGGACCATTCAGACGTTGCAATACGTTTTATAGTACATTGTTTGTCTATAAAGTAAATCTTTGACATGTTGTATGTACTATTGTATTGTTTTAAATATCCTGTATACATGTACGTGACTAGTTCTTAATAGATCACCTGCTGTGACATTTTAAACCAATGTCCAATGCATTTATAGTTGGAGATGGCGAATGAGATATAACAGGAATACTACTATTGGTATATTGTTTACTTGTTTACATGTATTCGGTTCATAATACGATATGGCAATAGTTATTCTCTTATGCAAGATTTTTTCAATTTATATCGTTAAAGAAAGATATAGATAGAACAAAAAGTGATGACGTCGAATACCGCAATGTTTGGCAGGTTATTTGTTATTCTAAATTCTGATTGGCTAAAGTTGCTTGGCGCTTTACTTATTGCGCAATATCGATAATAATAATAATAATAATAATAATAATAATAATATACAACATTTATATAGCGCCCTATATAATTTGTAAAATTACTCTAAAGCGCTTTACAACATATGGATAATAGTATTAGTTATAATTGTGAAGAGTTAAATATTGCGTTTTGTGCAAAATTACTGTTTTTATCAGAAATGAATAAATTAACTATCCATAAGCTATGAACTTCAATTTTTTGGGGGTTATCAGGTACAAATGTTTAGCAAAACAATAGTATGCACTTTTATGTATAAACATTTTTTTGTGCTTTATGCAAAGTGAATGTTGTTAATTTTATTTCGGTATGTACCGTATTACCGCCAAAATAATTCCGGGAAATCCTTAATAATATTTAAAACAACCAACGTCACTCTATCATCTTATAATACGTATTGATTTGATTTAAATCAGAAACATGTCTAAAACAGGCGGAGACATGAATTGACAAGTAAATACATATCCATTACAGCGATTTATCACGTAACATTTACCGTAAATCGAGATATTATAATAAAAGGATGTTTATCATTAATTAAAAATGTTTAAGTATAGTATGATTTAAAGGTTATTTAAAATGTGTCTGCGATATTGGTGCTGATTGTTACAGAGTGTAATGCAAACCATCAAAGTTCATTCAATACTCGTGAATATTTGGAAGAACATTTAAATGTTTATTAAACCATCTCCTTACATTATCCTAAGATGTGTGCAATGTCTGCGCTTGTATACCAAACATTAAAATTACCAGATAAAATGCTGTACTCATTATTCCAAATCCTGACTTATTTATCATTAAATATTAGGAAAGCTTATTGATGGTTTAAAAGTACACGCGCATACTATTTTATGATTATTATTATATCTGCCCCCAACCCACCTCCCCAAAAACAATAAAATGATTAACAAAATGAATAATGATATAAACGATTGTAAAATAAACTTTCATATAACAATCAGTCATTCATATGACCAAAGTGGTAGCACAAAATATTTTCGGTATTTACATTTTCCCCCCTCTTCAACTTGACACGACAAATTTGATACATGTATACGTACGCATGACGCCAGACATGACGTCTTTGAGGGCATGGAGTACATTCGAGCCTTGGTTAGCGATGACGCGACCAGTACTTCCGATGTGAACCACTTGTTTGGCAAGTTTTCCGCTCAGCTGTCCAAGTGTTTCTGCCATAGATTGAGCTATGGTCGCAGATTCTTGTTTGATGACAGATCCGGTATTGTGAAGAATCTGTACGAAAACATTTTATGACAAAGTGTTTGAACATCGCAGCCCAGAAAATTAAAATGTATAAGAGAGTTTAAAGCAATCAACAGTGTACTCAGATTTTAAACATAAAGTATTCTATAATTGAAGTGATTGAAATGCAGCCTGTGTTTCTATTTTACTTAACAAATGAGCCAAAGGGCAAATCAGAAAACTTATTTGTGAGAGAACAATGAAATAAAACACCGTCTTGCTACTGATAAACGGTAGTGTATATGGAATTTATTAAAGAAAGAGTTTGAAATAATTAAATGAAAAACAAAACATTAACTTAGTTATGAAAAATACGGACAATTAATCTATTTTTACTCAATTATGTTTTGGAATTGCTGAAACAAGAAACAAATATTCATTTTGAAATTAACAAAACAACCAAATATATTTAAATCTAATAGGAAATGTCTATTTTAATAATATAACTGACATCAGTGATTTGTATGTATTTGATAGCACAGCTTACGTTCTCCACGGCATGCACATGGGTGGTAAACACTGAAGCGATATTATTTCCTATAGAGGACAAAGTATCGGATATAACGTTCCTCTTCTGGTGGGAAGTCAAAGCAGACTGGAGTTCATGGAGTAAGTGGTTGGCCAACACGTGGTGGGAAGCTTAAGTAAAAGGAAGAAGACAGCAATATATTTTGATAAAAGAACGATTTTGAAAAGGAGTCAATTGAAGTACGACCTGATATAATGGCGGATTCAGGATAATTATATCATTTATTACTCTTGAAGTTGGTTTTGTGTCCACTCGAAATTCTGTGAATGAAAAGGACAATGTCTCAGCTAACTCTCCTCTACCCTTTCTATGCAAACATGTATCTCGAATCACCCCCTAACGACCCAGGACATCTTTTAAGTAATAGCATTTTTTGCACTGTCGTTGTATTTTCATGTATATTATATCATATGTTCGATGATTATTAATTATGATTAATTAAGTAAAAGAATCAAATTGTATAGGATTGTTCTCACATACCGACGACATTGTCCACCTGGGCAGCAATTTCCTCAGGCGAGAGTTGGGTGATATGTTGAGAAATCTCCTCCAATCTACCCATCGCTGACTGGAATACACCTTGTAGTTCATGGCTTTTGGAGCCTATGGTGGCGTGTGCAAGATTGTAGAAAGGCGTGAGTTGCTGAGTGATTGCACTGGAGAAAATGTAACACACCAAGATGTATACAAATGTAAACAGAAAAGCTAATCAAAATAACCAAATTGGACAAAAATAGCTATACCGGAAGTATAAACGATTCCTGATCCGTTTGTTGAATCTGTCATAACGTTTCCTGGGAATGTGTTCTGAGAGACCTGCGACCTATCCGAGATCGGGATAAGAGTTTATGTTATCTGTGTTATAAATGGTAATATGTGTGCGTTTACCCTTAAGTGATGCGCTCAAGTACATAGCAACTTTCTTTATGACAAAATGCTTGCATCTGACAGGTATGAACCAAATGTAACATAAGGAACACATACACGTGGATTCTATAACGCTTCATGTTTTAGTTATTGTTGCTTAAATATGCTTATATCTGCAACATTCAGCTTTTATTCTATATCTGAGAATAAAAGAGGGCAAACCATGCCACAAAAAGCCAATGACATCACACGTGTTCCAGAACCTGACAAGGCTTTCATGTATTATGTCAACCGTTGGAAATAATCGCTTAAATGAGCCTTTACTGTTAGGTTGCTACTTGTAAAGTAGATTGAACTAAACCAAAATGCATTACCCTTGAACAACAAGCTCACCTTAAATCACGTTTTGTGGCCGGTGCTGAGGTAGCACTAAATGCGTTCATGGTTCCAAGCAATAAACCTAAATAAAATTTGGATCATTTTATTTTTCAAAATAATTCTTTTGAGGCTAAGTCTTCTAAAAAAATTTATCACTACTGATATATAAGGAATTTTAACGTGTCTGTTATCATATGTTACTAAATACCTCATACGGTATGATCTGTCAATACGAAACAATACCAAAACAAATGACGTAGTTGTAAAAGTAAGGTTCTGAATTGCACAGGTTCATGAAAAGACACAAAGTGATATCTTGTTGACTACTTAATTCCGATAACCTGATTACCAATCATTCGTTTGAAACAGGTCAAAGTCTACTATAATTAGAACTCGAAAATCGATAAAAGAAGCAAACTGTGAACAAAGAAAATATTTCTATGAATACCCTTATAAAGAGCAAGGATAATACGTCAAGGGATTTCTGAAGGGTAGGCGTCCTCTGCTTCATCGACGAGGCCCGTTCAAGAAATGCCACGTCCTCGTAGCGAGAACCAGGTAAGTCATAACGAAACAACAAGGCAAACGTAACAGTAAAACGATAGACATAATAATAAAAAACCATCAGCCTTCCTAAAAAGAAAAAATAACGTGTTATCCTATAAGATCAAGATGGAGACCATAAAACGTGTCCATAGCCTACATAAATCTGCATTGTAAGAGGCGACTGATGTTGGCGCCCCTGCAGAATTGTGGTTTTGCTTTTGTGCCCTCTACTTGGGGACACAAAAGCGACAAAGGATATTTGCTGCACCCATTGCAATATTTGGGATCTTTATATTTCTTTCTTTTTCTAACTACATGTATCTTTTATTTCCTATTTGCTAGGTAACACCTCACTTTTGGCTTTGATGTTGAATGTTCGCCCAGGTGAGGAAGGCAATGGGTTAATTCTGTCACCAGGCCGGGACATACCAAAGTCCTTAAAAATGGTAGTTGTTATTCCCTGCTTAACTTTCAGCATTTACGAGAATGGCAACAGCTGGTTCACTCGTTGTCATTATAATATGACCGGGCGGAATGCTCCGGCATGGTATTTCAATGTGATAGCAATATAGATTCGGCATCAGATCCGTGCTATCACAAGGAGGCAAATACACCAACATACTCTGTCTCCAGTACACGTGTACACATGCAGGCATTCACAACACACATGGAGGCTCGATCCTTCATGACCTTATCTGTTAATAGGACATTAAACAAAATATTACCAAACCAAACTATCAGCAGTCGACATATACCAAGGAAATTGAATACTGATTCAACTGCGACATGTAAACACAGGGCATGTACAGGTTATGTTGTAAGTGAGCATAACAGAAAGTGGCTGTAGTAAACACACTCCTCCTTTTGTACGGAGCATTAGAATATTGAAAGATTAAAAAAACCTACTTTGAGCTGTCTCCCCAAGAAGTTGTTTTCCGTGTTCCGCTGCCTGGTTCAGCAGCTGTTTGCCGACATCAGTTGCTTGCTGGCCCATCACGTGGAGGGACTGAGTAAATGCATCTCCGATGTGAGAGAAGGAAGCTTTAAGGCTGTCCAGAAACCCGGACCCATTGGCTGTGGAGGTCAGCGCTAGGCACAACGTCAAGGCTACCAAAACTTTCATCGCCGTGCTGTGTTAAGGCTAGAAGAAGTAAATGGTAAGACAACAATTATTGTATCTATCTGACATAAATACAAATTTATATCATCGATACATAGATATAAACAAATTTATTTAAGCGATACATATATAACCTATATATGCAAATATATATAATCGATACATAGATACATGTAACCCATATATAATATACACCAATTGATATATTCGATAAAAAGTTAATCAATATATAAGATATACAAATTGATATCATCGATACTTAGATAACCCCTATATAATATATACCATATGCAAATTAATATCATCGATACAAATGTAACCCACATATAATATAAACAGATTAACAAAGTCGATGCATAGGTATCTCGTTTATAATAAACACAAGTTAACATTTTGTTTGGCTTTTCTGAATTGACTTCTTAATATTTTCTAAGATAAATAAATGGTACCACCTCTTATTTCTTGGTTGATGGTACCCAAATTGGAACACTTTGAATAAATGTGATGCAGCAGTTTCTATTTTGCAATAAAAATGAATGGTATGTTTGCTCAATTATTATTTATATAGTTTTATGCATTTTGAGCAAATTTCATCTGCCTACCTCTTAAACATTGCTCATAAACTCAGTTGAAATATTAAAAAAAATGAAATGAAAAAGAATCCCGGGAAACGGTATGGTGCGACAACATAAAAATTCTATCATATTTTTAAACATGGAAAACAATATGCTTAAACAAATATTTTAGGGTTTAAGTGGCTGAAAGTGTTCCATTTCGGGTACTCGACCAGCTTAAAATTTTAATTGAATCTGACTCACTTTAATAAGCTCTATAAATATACACACGCGCTGTTGATACCCAATAAATACAAAAAATGAAGGCTAAAGGCATATATTGATTCATTACAGTAACAAAAAGTGGTCTTTCAGAAAAAACAATATTTTCTTTAAAAAGTGTTTCATGTTCGGTACCACTCACCATAGGGATCCTTTTCTGAAGTAAGTATGCACATTGTCAAGCAATGTGAATACTCAAAATCCCATGTAATGTATAAGCAAATTACGTTATGAAGTATGAATAGACTTTTTTGTATAACACAATTGTTTAGGTATAATACTTTATGTAAACTGAACATTACAACTGGTAGAGGAAGAATAGAACGGAACGTCACAGCATCAGTATACAAATACAATGCCGAATTCAAAACATAAAATACAACGGGAATCGAGGAAAGGGAAAGTTGATAAATCTGTTAAAGATACTGACACTGGAATTAATAATATACAATGAAAAACAAAACATGCTATGACTACTTTTTATTCTACAGGATGAGTTGGATGATATTGGCAAGAAACTCGTGTCGTATTGTACAAAATAATAATTCATCTTTAAGTTTCAATATGAATTTAAATATCAACAAAATATAATTCAAATTTCAATAATATGCTCCCCTTGTATACTAACTTGTATTAAACATTTCAAGTCTTTGCAAATGATAAAATATGTTTTAATATTTTCCTTAACTTTCATGTGGTTCATACAAGTTGAAGATTTTACTACATGAGTGACACTATCTTTAGATAAGAGTATGTATTATCAGCAAAGTTTACCTGTAGTGTACGACGATCCACACGAAATTGACCGCTGCCCTATATTGTCGGATCATTTATCTTTCCTATTTCAACACAGATGTTCATCTTTCCATGATTAGATTAGAATTACACAAGGAACGACACTGCGCGTGTAAAAACTAACAAATAACGACAAGAGAATAAATACTGAGATGTGAACAAAACCACACTTCGAACTCCAAAGCGATAAAACTTGAGCAAAATATGAAAAAAAAAAAATAAAAAAAATACGGGGACCATTGGAAAAGAACAACCAGATCAAGACCAGGTGTTCAACAAGGGTTAGCATCTTCTGCTTCATCGACGACACACGCCATGTAAATTATAAACGTGTACAATCCAATTAATGTCACGCCCTCACATAACCAATTAAGATAGTGACAAACAACAAGGTACACTAATGAGCACTACAGACATCGGCCTTCATATCTCACCAAGAAAAAACATTTTTCTCTACGAAATCATGCTGGCGATCATAAAACGTGTACATAGTTTTCATCAACACGCATGTTTAGAAACCTTGTGTTGTAAGTTTGTCAGTCAGCAGTCAATATCTATCCCAGAAGTTCGCAGATATTCGGCGCAAGCTCTCGAAACCGCTGCAATAAGTTAACACCGCAGGTAAGGGAAACAGGTATGTCACTATCAAAAAACGGAAAGTTCACGTTGGTAAGTTGAAATCGTCGCGGCTATCGTACAGCTTAGTTGTAAGTAAAGATCGAGGAAATCGTCTTTAATTTCATTTATTTTAAGCTGACGAGGGTATATACGACAGATGTGGTCAATACATTTCTTGTTATGTGAAGAGAGCATACAAAAAAAGAAAATGGCAGGAAGTGGAGCATAGTTTGTCCCTTAGGAATGAATACAGTCTGCTTAAAAATCTGCCATCAAACTCAACAAATACTAGGAACGCAGTGATCCCACAAAATCGTCCATATTTCATTTAAGTCTTGGTAGTGCTTTTTTTCAGAATATGAACATAAATAATTTCGGCTTTCTTGGAAAAATAAAACTACAAAAATAACTGATCGAACACGTTTCTTCAGTTAGGTATGCGGTTTTGTAGTGTATAAGGTCGAAACGTCAAAAACTTTGATAGAAGAAACGTTTTTGAGAAGAGTAGAATGTTCAAGATTGCTAAAAAGATCTTTTGAATTCTTGCGAATCCACATACCATATATTCCACTTCTTGATTATACAGTCTCACAATACGTCTGCAATCCAGATATAATGGCACTTTTAATTGTAGTGAGAGGATAAAAGAGCGGGATAATCAGCCAATGAAATTGGAACCTTTAGCTTTTAATGATACACCTTGTGACGATTTAGTATGTGATAGCAGCCATCTCTTACTAAGTGGTAAAACATCGCGAAGTTTCATGCAGAAGCTGAGGTGTTAGAAATAGTAAAGTTTCGGAGCGGAAACAACAGTCAACGCATCTGATTTACATAAATGTAAGTGATTGGCATTGAATGACATTGACAGTTTGACCTTTAACCGAATGATCCGAAGATATACCCTCATCGTAAGGAATATTTCCTGTTCTCCAAACCCACCACATGGATACTATTTGTATTTTTTTGTTTTGATTTGCATAATTATGACCCTCCCCCGTCAAAAGCTTATTACATTATATTATGACATCAGAATTGATTGTTCTTCTACCGTCATGATGTTGTTTCTTTACATGTGCTATCTGTCATACCCTTGGAGAAGGCTGAAGCCCTAGTGGAAGGAAGAGAAGTCCTGATCAGGTAAACCGGGAAATGATTCAGTAAATCACAGGAGATGGATATGTCTGAATCCGAATTTCGAATTGTTGAGAAATAAAAAAAGGTATACGTAGCTCTTGAATGTCTACGCATTTTTGCTATTTAAGTAGAAGACACAATCAATTAATCTAAAAGTGCACTGAGTTATCATATCTCTTTTATTTTGCAGATATTTTATTAAATAATATTTTGATTTGAAAACATAATAATGAACTATTAACTTTGCGTATTTATTACCAAAAATAGCAGACCACGTTAAGCTTTTTTCTTAATTACAAAAACATAAATACTCTTGACATTGAATTTATTCTTATACGAATTTTTTGGATATGTAATATACACTTAAATTAATGCTGTTTCAAGTCTGCACATTTTCTCTTAGATAAAACGATAATGATTTTAAAGTAGTCATAATTTATGTTCGGCAGTTTCGTAAAACATAACGTATACATGTACCGGATCCCGTGAATTTTGCCTTTTTTGTTTTGTGGATTCATAACGATGTTTCTAGGTATGTCTTCATTTTATATTGTGGCATGTTTGTGTCGAATTTTGTCTTTTTGTGTTAACGATATGGTTTATGATATCTATTTTGCTTTTATCAATATCTATATATCAGTGCGTATGGTAAATACAATGTACCATCCTTTTACAAATTATTAAGAATTCGTGTACAAAAATATTTGGAATTGTTAGACAAACATATTTGACTGCATTTAGTAGAGGAATTCACCCACAAGCAAAACAAACGCTTTTTTTTTCTTTTCTGTTTTAATAAACCATTTTCAAAAACATCAGCAACTTTGTTAGTAGATTTATTGCGTCTGTGGGCCTGATGATGGTACTAGGTTGTGGAGAGCGGTTTGAGCTACTTGGGCCGCGGTTTCTGCGAAGTGTTCACCAATCAGAGCCAACTGTTGAGCAAACTGATTCAGAAAATCAGTATCGCTGAAATAATATATAACAAGAGTAATCATACGCAATTTCACTAACAGTCGTTCTCAAACGTTGTGTTATAACTCACCTTTATTTTATGTAAGACTTATCAATATACAATTAAACATTTAATACATGCAAGGTTGGTTAGACTGTTATAAACAAACATTGTTGAAATTACCTTCTCTTTGGGGATGCTGATGGTACTAGGTTGTGGAGAGCGGTTTGAGCTACTTGGGCCGCGGTTTCTGCGAAGTGTTCACCAATCAGAGCCAGCTGTTGTGCAAACTGATTCAGGAAATCGGTATCACTGAAAATAAAAAATGAAAATGAAACAAAACACGGATAAACAGTAGGATACTCCTCACAATCGTGGAAACTAATGATTTTCTTGCATATTGATAATTCCCAATGTATATGCAGATATATTAAATGAACCATCCCTATTAAAATCACCTTCTCTTTGGGGATGCTGATGGTACTAGGTTTTGGAGAGCGGTTTGAGCTACTTGGGCCGCGGTTTCAGCGAAGTGTTCACCGATCAGAGCCAATTGTTGAGCGAACTGATTCAGGAAATCGGTGTCACTAGAAATTAAAGCGAAAATGAATCAAACACGTAAAATTAGCAGTATACTCCTCACCATAGTAACAAACAATGTTTTTCTTACATATTGTTAAATTCAAATGTATGCGCAGACATATTAAATGAACCATCTCTATTTCAAAAACCTTCTCTTTGGGGAAGCTGCTGGCACTAGGTTCTGGAGAGCGGTTTGAGCTACTTGGGCCGCGGTTTCAGCGAAGTGTTCACCCATCAGAGCCAATTGTTGCGCAAACTGATTCAGAAAATCAGTGTCGCTGAAAATGAAACAAAACATGGGTAAAAAGATGGATGGTCCACACTCTCAACAAAAGTAAGAATCTCGATTTAATCTAGATTCGATACAATTTTTACTTTATAGACTTTGCATTATTTTCCTTTCATCTCTTACTGAGAGTCTTCACTAAACAAACTAATTGCAAATATATTCAAAATACACAGTTAGAACAATACTGCCTTACTTATTTCCCTTTTCGCACCAAGATCAATATAATGACTGACGATAACGAGTAACACATCAGTGTCGCGATGTTTTGATTCTTATTTTTGTGGTAGACATTAAATTCAGCTCAAAATAAACAATGACATATTAGGAGATTGCAAACATTTGGAACAGAAACCATTTTAGTCAGTATTACCCCTTCCTGTGAATAGCATTGGTACTAGGAAATTGAGACTTTTGTAGCCAAATCGGCCGGGATGGCAAAGGAGTGGCTAACTGCTGTTTAAGCTACTGCTTCGAGCAACCGGTTTCGTGTACATGCAAAAGTACACAATTGCGTACTCCTCCCCACATATTCTATTATTGGAACAATACGTTTAATATATAAATACACTTGTCAAATATTCTAATACACACTGTTAGTATTAATTAACCATGGAATTAGTAATATAAATTCTAAATATATTTATACATACATTATTGTTAAATTTACGGTCACTACTGAAGCAGGATAATTATAATCGGGGTTAGCGTAGCGCGAAATCCTCGTTGACTTTTCTCAAGTGTTAAAATAATTGTATGGTTTCATACACAATTAAGAGTTTTGATTCTAAGGAAATACATTAAAGAAATGCGCGAAGTTTAAATTGTACCATTTTGTTCGTCAGACATCTCATCGAAGTTAAGACATTATTTTACGACAATGTTCTGCATTTGAATGTTCATTTTTAAGAAAGTGACAACCAAATTAGAAGCAAGTAACAAAGCGTGTTTTTACAACAAATAACTAGTGTAAACTGTTTATTTGTAGCAATTGTGATCTTAATATAAATGTGACATTTTGATGAATAAAAAACCGTATTTCATGACGGTTTCAAACATAATAATACCCAACGTACCTTCTATGTAGTGATGATAACGGCACGAGGTTTTGTAGAGAGATTTAGGTGTACACGAATTGGATTGATGGCTAGAAACAAATCATTACAACAATTACCTTCTCTTTGGTGATGGTACTAGGTTTTGTAGTGCGATTTCAGCTGCATGAGCCGCGGTTGCTGCAAAATGTGCGCCAATCTGAGCCAACTGTTGTTCTAACTGGTTCAGTAAGTCGGCGTTGTCGCTGATCATTAAAACAGGATGATAATTTATCTTATTCGTACAAATTTCACACATCTTTCCCCTGTAACTATGGTACAAATCGACGCCAACAGTGCAAATACAATAATAAACATAATAGAAGTTCTAGATGACGCAGCAGAAATAAACCAATGTTTCGAGATTGTGATGGCGTCATGTTTTAAAACATCACAATAAAAATGTGTATGACAAACGATTCAAATTTGCATTTATGATTCAGAAATAAATGTGATACCTTTTCTTGAAGTCAATGGGTTCCTAATATGTCTTACATATTTTGTGGTTGGAAATGATGGCTTCACGGTTTGAAATACATATAAAAGGAATATGATATGTTGATAAATATATTTTGTTCACACGCTACAATCTAGGCAAGTGATAACTCTCTAACATTTGAAGATTTTTAAAAGTACGCATAGGGATAGCAAAAGATTTAAATACCTTCTCTTTGTGGCTGATGATGGTACTAGATTTTGGAGAGCAGTTTCAGCCACATGACCGGCCGTTGCCACGAAATGTTCGCCAATCTGAGCCAGTTGTTGTGCGAATTGATTCCAGAAGTCAGGGTCACTGACGTGAAATAAAATAAGAGGTAATATATTCTTTTGATTCATTTGTGTTTAATTAAAAATTGTTCTAATAGATTGCAACTATACATTTATAACAATTGTCATTTTTTTTCTCTCAAAATTATAGTTTTCCAAAATGTTTCATCAAGAAAAATGTCTTTTTCATATTAATATTAAGCGGGTAAAATAATAATCAATAAAGCAAATGTACTGTCATCATCAAAAATAAAAATTGAAGAGATCGATTTTTGTAGTGTTTTGGTTGTCTTTTTCTTTTGATGTTACGAAAACAGAGGATCTAGACCAGGATTCGACCTCTGGATCCTCTTTTTGTACTCTTTATACTTTCATTCTTTTATAATCTAGCCGGAAGTGTTTTGACACAACTCTGCTTCCTCTATATCCAATACGATATCATGTACATTGTTTATAAGAATAGCCTCATTGAAGTGGAACAGGGTTCCTTATACTATACCAATACCAATTTGTGGGTAGCATCACTCCTACAATTAAGACATAATCTTTAATTTGGTAAACAATCAAAACGTGATGAAACGGTACAATGTAACGGTTAGACTACTAATTCCAGAGCTGAGTTTCTGAGTTAAATCTGTTACAGATTATGAGACTGTTCAGAGGACAAACTGATAAAAAAAATGAAAGTATACTTGACCTATCATTTAGTATAGCATTTGAAACAATATATAAACGTTTAGATAGAAAAATTAAAAGGTCCATATGATTTTTTAAGATTTACATCGTTTAAAAAATTGTAACACTAATTTGTTCTTTATTGCTTAACAAAATGTATTTGGCTATTGCTGTTTTCTAAAATTGATTTGGCAGAAAACCACAACGTTATCATTCACAATATATAGTTTTTTGTGTGTTCTTTTTTCCCTTTAAAGAATAGTTAACAACGCTTCAAATATAAATTTTGCAAGGGGCACAAGAACTATTACTTCGGTATATGGTTGTTCTAATCATAGAAAAAGGACATCTTCAAAAACAACTGCAAGATTGCCTTTAAGTCACCCTTTCGCACTTTGTCGGAAAATTTGCAATCAAAATTGAAGCAATATAATTTCATAAATAATATTAGTGTATAAGTATGAAATGATTTAAGATTCTAATGACTTACATTTATGTCAAGTATAAGCGTGTGAAGCCTTTTCCTGACTGACATTGACCTCACCGCGCGCAGTGTTTAAACTAAGCTGACGTAATTATCATGCATAACCGACTTCATGAGATGTCCCGAGAGCAATATATGACGACTATGTTTTCGACTGGATAGGATGCAATATTACTTCATAATATATGTTCGGCAAGGTAAGAGGTCATGCTTATACAATACGCGTGCTTTCATCGCAGTTGATAAAGATCTATTACGTGACTTGACTTGCTAAACGACTTCATAATTTACTTATGATATATAACAAAAATATGATCGCAATAGCCGAGGAAGGCTAACAACAAACGTTGTCATTTTAATTGGGGTATGCATTATATAATGTAAACCATCGAATTCTTTACGGCACTGTTTATTTCATGTTTAACATGTTTCATACCCTGAGTGAGATAATAATGGAAAGTTAATAACTTTTCTACAATATATGGAATAAAAGTAATTAAAGGTAGTTTTGTCCTGCTGATAAGAAAAATGAGGGAACGTAAGCGGCAAGGTATCCTTAATGGTTGGTATGATATGCAGTACCATTTAAATGCAAACTAACTTTTATAAATACATATATAGGATCTTACATGAGTTTTCATTTTTATATGGGATTTTGAAACGAGTCTAAGAATTTTTCAATTTAGCGAGCCTCTCGCGAGCTAAAATGAAAAATTTGTGACGAGTTTCATAAATTTCATATGAATTGACAAAGAGTGGTAGATACTTTTTTATCACATAATCAAGATTTGTGGCATTTATTCGTGTAAAACGACAATTTTCATGCAACCTTGAAATGTAAAAAGCCGCCATTTTGACTCCAGTGCGTAAGTCTGTGACGACATGTACTTGTCTTAATCATGACGTCACAATTGAAACACTTGAAACTTACAACCAATCAAAGGGCTAAAACGTCATATCACAAGGGTTAATACGCAAACAAATATGACATGGGTATATTCACTGGCTAACAGTACAATATGTGATAAACAAATTACCTATAATGCGGCGTTTAATATAAAAACATTCATGCATAAGAATGAGTTAATCTATCACATTGAGATTATCGAGGAGATTATGTTAGCATAACATTTATAAGTATATATATATATATCATAATCAATAAAATATTTAGGCAACTTTGTTGACAACTCTGTTTTACAACAAATAAACGGTGCTTACCTCCTTTTATTGTCTGAAATATAAACAAATCCAAAAATTATGAAAACCTAATTTTGAAGTTTGTATTGGTGTTGTCATATCCGAACTTAAATATTAAATAATGCATAACAGTTTCCATGACGGAAAACCCTGTACAAAGCAAACAGACCAGTTGTTTGATAAACAAAAAAAAAGTATCAAACAAAATCAATCAGCAAAATATAAGATAAGTATTCGGCGATGATGTGGATTTGTTTATGTCTTAATGATTATACATTTTGCCATTTTAAATTGTCTTAGACGTCAATACTTCTCATATATGTAAATTAGTTGTTTGTGATATGCATCAAATTGACATGATTTATTCGGTTCAGTGCCTTTCTTTCATATATTTAATAATATTTGAAATATTTTACCTCGAACAACTGCCGCTGACGTTAGGGCCACAACGGAGAGGAATACACACAGCTTCATTTTGACTGAAAAATAATGTTGCCGCAACATTAAAATACGAATACAAATCAGATTCATTTAAACTAACAAGAATAAAAACTTGGTAAAATAATTATTTCAAGTAAATGTCAATCTACTGATATTATAAACTATTCCTAATTGTGTAACTCAATTACAAGATAATACATGTATAACTTGTTTACCAGTTCCCCTTTAACACAATTAACAGCCTGAATGATCTTTGAAGTTACATTCGTTTTCACAAACACATGGAAATTCTTACCGACTTGAAGTAGCTTATGAGAAATGATAAGATCTACATGAAACTTCTACCTTATCTCGAAGATAACATAAGGTCACTAGGATTGAGCGTCATCGTACTTGGTCATCACTCGGAAAAATGTTTTCATTACACAGGGTCAGCCTAGCAATTTCATACCTGAACCAATCATCAAGTTACTTACTGCAAGCCTTCGTTGTCTTCATGAAATGGTCCAAGTGTGCACAGAAGGCATGTATGTCGAGAGCCATGGATTTCGAAAAGAGCCTGGCTGATAAAATATATAGAACATAAAAGTTTGAATGACTTAATTATAACAAATGCATAGCTACCAATCCAGAACGTTCTCCTGCAAACTGAGGGTGTCTGCATCGATTATCATCTAAATACTACACTCAAACTTAATCTTCAGTGTAAGTAAACGCTATCCTATGATTGAGATGCCTATGTCCGCTATTGAATAAAACAAGTAGGTTTACACGTGAAATCTTCGAATAACACAGTTTGGCGCTGTTGATTGGATAGAAATCTGACTTTTGACCCGAGAGAAACATGATTTGCGGTATGATGATGTTGTGTGGAAGGCAAAGTGATGAAGTTGATAGTTTATTTAATAACTTTGGTTTTCCAATGAATGAGATCCAATTGGATTCGGGAAAAACTTCTTACCAAAATCCGATACAAATTTGATACTGTCCGTACCCCTGGATGCGTCGACTCTCCCAACTCAAATGTTGAAGATGACTCATCCCGTATTAATACATTTGCAAGTCTGACCCTAATTGCTTAATAATGAGTGTGACGTAAAACAGTACATATTTTTTTCCCCAGATAAATCTGAAAGAGGGTAAACAAATTAACCACGTTATAGTAGAAAGAAATTCCACAACTTAGGCGATGGTTTATCATGCTCATTCAACTCTTGTTAGTAAATTTGCAAACTTTTTAAAAGACACTCGTTGAAGCTCGTTTAAATATTTACTAACTCGAGTTGGATAAAAATGATAAACTTTTCGTTATGGGACCTCTATTTAAACGGCCTACCAGTAGTATGGTCATTCATTATCATGGGTCTTCAGTACGACACTAATAACAGTGAACCAACTATAACGTTAACTCAACCGTTCGGAAGGCCCGAGACCGAAGACCAAGACATTTTTAAAGTAGCTTTGCCTGACAGATTTGTACACCTCACTGAGGAGAGATTATATAATTTTTAATTGTTATTGTATTAAGGCTGTTTAGAAAGTGTTAAACTGTATATCAGCTTCCTTGATCAACCACTTATTTATTTTCTCGTCTATATTGCCTTCAAATAGTCTACAAGCATTTGACAAAACCTGTTTCCTTTTTGTTGACTATTACCCCTGTAGGATACACTTTGATATGTTTTTGTGTGCTATTATTGTCTCTAGGCGGAATAGCAATCTTAACGTAGTACATTCATATGTTTTTGGTAAAGCTCAATAGGTAAATTTCTTTCAACATTCCAACTACATGTCGGCAACAATATGATTGTCACATATTTCTTAACTATTAAGTTTCTACAGATTTATCTGATAAATAGTGCGATATTGTGTCTATTTTGGACCAAAACAAAAAACAAAAACATTTTGACTCATTTATTTAAAATGCGGTATACATGTATTTGCATTTCAAAGGCGAAAAATGAGTCATGATTTGAGTGGTTTTGATAAAAAAAAAAAAAAAAAAAAAAATCCCGAGCTTGCTTATACAAATGACACACAATCAATAAAACATAATCATGTGCCCTGAATTCACGTTCATTGCTATAAATACCCCGACCCAAACGATCCTGTAGATGTCGAAATAATTGGACGCATGATGAAAAACAATTAATTTAACATATATATGCCTGTGAGACAGGTATTGTAGTAATCTTTATGTGCAGATGACACTTACTGGCAAGTCACAAGAACCGAAATAATCTTGTTTTGTAACCGTTACACACTTATGGTAGTGTATACTGTGCCGGGCTGATTCAGACATACAATTGTATCACACTTGTGAAGTCACGCGGTCAAAGGTCACTTCGCATCGGTAGCGATAAGTTCGTGCAGGTGTGCTTTTGTTAGTTAAAAAATTACATACATGATAATATTATATTAAATGAAAACCAAAAGTTATAATTACCAGTTATCAGAATCTTATATCAGTATATTAATATTATTTTTATTTATATACTGGTTTGCTTGTTGACAAAAAAGAATAAACAACGCCTATCTATTTCTTGATTTTCGTATATAAGGAAATAAATGAAAGTTACTATTACCATGCTCGATCGACTTCCTTGGTCCAGTTACGTAAAAACATTATCTTGACAAAAGATTGATGTAAAGCAAGACACTCATACATGTATGTAGTGGATTCATAGTTTCTTTAATATTTAATATATCTCATTTTCTTTAACACAAACTGAATTCCCTAGAAGCATCAGGGTGTGAGAGCATCTGATTACTTTCCACCTTTACAAAAATAAACAGAGCATATAAATTACTGATCAAATGCTACCTAGACGGTTTCTACAAATCTTTATTATATATTCACTTGTGTTAATGATGCGCGATGGTTTCGCTTACAGATTATTCCGTCTTTGCGTATTGCAGAGTTATCTTCTCTTGGGAGCAGGTATTGATTGTTACGTCACTTGTTTGTGAGAGTAACGTCATCAATTTTTGAGAAAACGACGTAATTTTCTCGAACAAACCAATGACGTAACAATCAATACCTGCTCCCAAGAGAAGATAACTCTGCAATACGCAAAGACGGAATTCTTAATCACAAATTAAACGAATCACATTAAACGTGTGATTGAATTTGAGTTATCTTAATAAGATAAATATATTTCAAATCAATTACTGCTATATATTACTAAAGTTACTTTATGAAAGAATGTATTCATCAATCCTTGAAATGGGTTTAAAGTGTAGTATAGTGAACAGCAAATTTACTAACTTTATATTTTTCTGTTTTAATTTCAAGTGTGGAATGTTTTGGTTATGGATCTCGTTTGCTACATAGAGCTCTGTAAAAAATATATAGCCTAATTGCTTTACTATGCATGACAAATGTCCGTGTTAAATACCCACCAGCGAGTGCATTAACAAGATTAGTTTCTCCTGTTTTTATTGGTGTTTGCAGAAGGTGTCAACCGATTGCGATCAATTGAACTCCAAGTTGATGCAAAAAATCAGTACTAGAACAAAATACAGTAATGGTTTTCGATTAAGTAGGTTTCCTATTTATGTCTCTCTGTGTTTTCTTTTATTCTTAATTGTGCCTTTTAAAGGTGGTAGCATGTTGTTAATTTTCTTTTTCAGTCGTGAGGTGCTGTATGCTGTGTTCGAATATTTATTGTTTCGCCGGAAGTGGAATGATAAAAATTGAAAAAAAATGTATGAAATAAAAATAAAGTAGTGGTGCCTTAAATAGACAATATTTTTGTCGATGTCTATTCGTTTGGATTTCGAGGTCCACTTGTGTCATTATTGTTTACACTTCAGTCTTTGGTTATATTCAATTACATACTAAGCTTTTGTTTTGAAAAATATTGTTTTTGTAAAAGACAAAAAACTTATCACTATGAATTACTTACTCTATTTCGTGATAATGTAAAAAAAACACCTAGTCAAAAACAAAAATGAATGTAGACTGTCCTTTTTTTAAATGACAGGAACATCAATAAGACCTTGTAAATCTAAACTAATTAAATCTCGTGCTTTTTTTCGCGTAAAAGATTACAGTGTGACATTTTGACAAATTAAACATCCATGTCTGAAAAAGTGACTGAGCTCGTCGAGTTGTTGTGTTTAGATACGGCCGAACGACGGTATGTTGCTGGACAGCTTATGGAACAGTGAAACTTTTAAACCAGGAAATGAATTAGCCATGTACAAGTTAACGTAGGGCTATTATATTGATTCTTATGCTGACTCCATACTCGTCATCCAATAGGGAAACTATAGCGTGTAGATTATTTTTAATTCGGTAAACACACATAATTTTTCCACCTTAAACGGTGTATCTGATTCTTTAAAGTTTACATTTGTTTTGGCCTAGGTATCACAACGCAACCTAATAGCAAAAAAAAAAAAAAAGTACTATAATTGCATAATTTGGAGAAGCCTGAGAAAGGGGATATCACAGAAAAAAGTATTGAATACCGAATGGAAGAGATATGATCAACGATATCAAGGAATTGACAAATAATCAACCTTTCATTTAACAGTTTATGTGAATGTTTTATGCGAAACTTTACCTTTATTAACGACTGATCAATGGTTAGGTAATCGTGTCAAATATTTTCTAGAAACAGATGACAATGCAAGACAAATGAATGGGTGTTGATATTAGGAAGACACGTATACGATGATACATCCTCTATTGAAAATTGAAATGATCTTATCCAGTCATTGTCTTAAATACGGCCTACCTACATTTATTTCGGCAAGTTAACTGGCTAGTATATCACTTTGAATGAAACACATCAAGATGATTATGATGCTGTGCTTTGAATATAACTCATTAACACACAAGTCAAACTATATACATGCAATCACCTTATAAATTGGTAGTTGCTATTCCCTGCTTAACGTTCAGCGTTTTGGAGAATGGCAACAACTGGTTCACCCGTTGTCAGTATAATATGACCGGGCGGAATGTGCTGGGTGTCGTCGGCATGCCATTTCAGTGAGATGGCACTATGAAGTCGGCATCAGATCCTCGCTATCACAAGAAGGCAAGCACTCCAACATACCATGTCTCCTGCATACACACACGGAAGCACGCATACACCACCCACATTGAGGCACGTCTTTAAATGACCAAAGCAGTAAAAAGGACGTAAAACAAAATCAAACCAAACCAAACCAGCGATCACGGAACTAACGTCAAAATCCCGAAGCGGATACGGCCTGCTTCTGGGCCGTTAATGGTGCAGTCAAACATTTAAACAATGAATTTGATTCTTGTACCTGCTGAGCCTAGACTTATTATGTAGAAAAAAATGTTGATTTCTTACTTCTAGTCGAGAACGCGATGGGCTGTGTTTTTTAAATGACGGGAATGAAAATATGACATCCAAATGCATCACTATAGATTATTACAGGAAGGTAATTACATTTGAGAACATATTATTTATGTAACAAATTGTATAGAATAAATAAAGGCTTTGGTATAAAAATTATGATTTATTTCAGTAAGAAATCTATTATTTATCTTGCACCATCCTACCTCTCCTTAGAGTTTTTACAACACGCTTAATTTTCAGAGAGTTGAAAAGCTTGGACAAAGAGAGTTTATAGAATGAAGATTAAATTCTATATAAAGGAAAAATGATCGAACATATCAATAGAAAAATGAATGAATGTTGATTTTAGGAAGACACTTATTAGGAAATCAGCTATGTTACAGATAAGATGTTATAACAGATATTCACAACAACCTTCCAGATATATGTACGATTTTGTATCTGACACATACTCACTCTTTCCGAGGGTAATGGATAGTAGTTGTTGGTCTCCGGTCTGAAGGAATTCGGTGAGAAGTTGTTGACCTAGTTGTTGACCTAAGTCCGTTAACTAATGACCCAAAGTAGACAAGAAGTTCCATAATAGATAAAAATGATATAATTAGAATTACAGTTATAATTGTTTCTCATAATTTCAGGTTTTAGCGGAGGAAAAATAATCGAACATATCAAGGAATATGAAATATAATCGAGCCTTTAATATTTCAGTTGATATGCAATAATATGTGAAGTGAACCCTGACACTTATCAATCCTAAATCTGTCGCCGAGCAGACGTGAACATTCATCCGACACAGTTGTAAATGTTTATTAATCGGAAAAGGTTTTGTCGATGTCACTTTGTATCAATATTGGTTCCGGTTGTGTGATGTGTGGTAGGAGCTAGGTTATTCCCTCAATGTTTCCTATGAAAACGATTTTGGATTATAAATAGAACGCTGCAAGTTGTTAAATACATCATATTTTTTTTTATCAAAACATCGCAATTTTTTTGGCCATAATTTTAAGAAATCATTCGAAATTCTCGCTATGACAAAAATACCGGAGATTTCAAGAACAACAATCGGTATAAGATTTAGAAAAGAACCAATTCATAATTCAACATTATTACTGTAATAAAGATATTAAGTGAGTTGAATTTCCATACAACAAACTTTCAGATATATTCATGATTTTATTAGACACCTACTCCCTTTTTCCGAGAAGGCTAGTTATTAGTAAATGTTCTCCAGTTTTAAGAAGTACGCCGATATAGGTTACTTCCTGTACAAGAATGTCCAAAAAGCTACTTAAAGAAGAAAAAAAAATATAAGTCGTTTGAAAACGTTAAACGTATGTATTTTCCATATCAAGAATAATGTATATGCTCTTCGACACTGGACAATTGGGTTTGATATCGTTTTAATAATGTTCTTAATAACAAAACGTGCAATTTGTAGAAAACAGAGGTATGTAGTTATACACAAAACAGTTTTATTTCTGAGTTATTTAAATGAAACTATTCAGGTGGATTTAGTCGAAAATTTTACAACTCTCTAGATAGGTGTAGGTTTTTTGAAATGTGACTTACCTATAGAAAGTATTGCTCTGATAGTTGATAAGTGCTGGAGAGAGTAAAGAGATTCGAAAACGTTCTTGTATTCGCTGTGTTGCTGTACCAACTCCAGATCAGCCAGCACATAGTGTTGCAAAGGCATTTGCTAGCGCTAGTGATCTGTTAATTGGAAACTTGCATTCGAATACACTCTGATGAAGGATAGTGCTACGTCGCAGATGTTATTCAGCAACTATGGTATGTGTCGCTTAACATCCACAGAAAAACAGGAAACGTAAATGTTCAATGGTCCTCTGAATAACCCTTTTCATGCACCTTTTCACTAGTGCTTAAAGTGGGTCGAACTTAGTGAAGGTGATATTTGCCTAGCACGTCACTAGTCACTCTGCAGCCAGCAAATCGCTATTCCTTATATTGTCTTGTGATTTGGTTATTCTGCCAATAAGCATAGCTTGGCATCAACATACAAGATACTGATAGTGATAAATGTTGGGTGCAAACGAACATTGAAAGGTTAAATTATCATTTTAAAAAGCATGGCCGTCGATTAGAAGACATCACCTATTCAAAGTCGGTTTGAAATTCAGGATACATTGATTTGACAATAACATCTTTAGAAGGAAGAACCGTCAAAGAGGTGAACAGATCGGAATTAATGGAAAACTGGGATGTAACAACTTGAGAGGCCGAAATTGAAAGGCGGGAAAACGTCGGAATCCTTTCAAACTTGTAACGCCTTTGTAGTAGCTAAGACATTTGTCTTACATTTATGCAGTGGTGAATATCGTATATCTTTTCTTTTGTGTACTCAGTGACCATTATATCTAGATCTGATATCTGATAGACTCCACCTTAGTGAATGGATATGAAAAATAAGAAAGAAAAATCAACTTAACCCATTATCGAACGTTTTACATTTATTGCAATATTGTTAATTATTTATTGAAGAAATTGATAAAATTCAAAATATACTGATCAGAAATTTTATAGGCATACGATGTACATGTACCTTCTTTTTCTAGATTTGTTTTCATACTGTAACATTGATCAGTCGATCTCACAAAACCGCACATACATGCATACAGCAGGGCAATCGATTGTTTAATCGTTCAATTTTTGCCCATCTGTGCACGATATTTGCACTTACTGCACAAGGTTATTTTGGTGCGAAAACAAATATATCCGGTCAAATGTACTTACCTTCGTTTGTCTTCCAAATAAAATTGAAAAATATATATCCATATATTACAATGCAATAATCAGTTATCTTCAAAAGCATCCCTAACTTTCCGATTCACATTTGTATACAATGAAAATCCTGTTATAGACAGGATTTCCTATTTAATTGTCAATTAAAAGGCAATTTGTTATAACATGAATATTTTTTCAGTGTGTGATATAACTCAAAAAACTTAATTATTCAAATTTGTTACCGTCAAACTTTGCAGCATATTACAGAACATAACCATTCAGCATGTTGTGCATGGAAATGCCTAGCTTTCCTTTTTTCCTCCTTCAAGATCGGGGTCGCTATTGTTGTCTTTTGTATTGACTTTCTATTTTGTGGTCGCGAATTGAATCGTAGGCGTTAATTGGTTTTCAAATGCAATACTCAATGATATTTACAGGACGCAAATAATGACATAATGGATATATAAATAAATAAAACGATATATAGATAAATACGAGAGTTTCTCACCTCGGAGAACGGCAGTTGAACTTACTGCTATCAAGCAGAATACGGCTAAAAACTTCATTTTGAATTATGAGAAAAACAACCACATTGATAAAGTCAGTATTTACTTTTAAGTGATATTGTTGATATCATAATTGCTTATTAAAGAAAGGATTATGATTTTAAACATATTTCTGCCGATCGCATTTTAGGCTAAACAATTTCAAAGTTGGACACTAATCCAACCTAACATTTCTTATCATCTACTGCATTTGTGTAGAGAAACGCACCGGTTTTTTTCGCGGGGGAATCAAATATCCTTTATATTATCGTGTTTAGTCTGCATTAAACCCAACAGCACACACAGGTTATACTCTGCTATGTTTTTTGTCGATAAAATAACAAACACTTAAATTGTCGAAAATGAGCATTTATTCTAAATGCCAGAAATCGAACATATGTATACATCTTTGTGTTGATTTTTATAATAAGGTGTACAAAGAACCAAAAAAGATGGGGCTTGCTTCAAAATAAACGCCACAAACTTGAAATTAAATATTACCATATTTCTGTTCAAGTGCCCCACTCGAAATTAGAGTGATGAAGCTAGTGTGATACCGTTTCTCCGAAATAGTCCTAGAAAAATTGAGATTTATGACTACTAGAATGAAAGATTGATAAAATTATCTTTATTTACTATTCGAATTAGTTTAAAAAACAAATTGGAATGAAATAAAATGTATTCAATTTGTTGAATGTTTTAAATGCCGTCGAACTACACAATATATTCAACTGCATGTAATGGCATAAGACATTATCTTAATTATAACAGCATTATTTTATGCCATTAATTTTTTGTTTAAATAATCGCTTATCGCTTACTGACCAGGCAATTCACATTTCTGTGAGAGCTAAACCAGTGTTCAGGTTAGTGTGGGTTTAAATAGAAGCTTTTTAGATGATTGTAAAAGGTTCCGACACGTTCCTTTCAGAAACATAAACAAATACCAGTATATTTATAACCCTGCTATGCATAGGGGATATTGAAAGTAAGACAAGAAAAATGAAAATACCTCTATGTGCCAAGCTGCTGCTGATTGGTATGAGAGGATCTATAGTTTTCTTCACTGATCGGACCACTATTGCACTTAAACGAGACTATGATAGCTACAATAACGACAAAATATTTGTCATATGCTATAATATATAAATACCAGACCTTATTTATCATTTAAAGATTCTTTAAACATTATCAACTGAGGGTTATGTGTAGTTAAACGTTTTTAGAATCTCACCGAATTGCAATATGCCGATTACGCTATCTAGGATGTAGTAATGTTTACGCTTTCATCTTACCTCCATTGTGAAAAGAATTACAATTACAGTTGTGTGACCGCACAACGCACCGAAAATAGCGTGCACACACCGTGCATACATCGTTCACACACCGTCCGCACATCGTCCACACATGGTGCGCACAACTGTGCGATTTAACAATCGTTCGCCCGTTGTGCGCTTCTCTCCGCGCAACTGTGCGATTTTGTACAATTTGTAGATCAATAGTACGGAATGAAATAAACACGAAAGGCTCTTATACAATAATGTACACTGTATACACTACTGTCATTATCATCACAATAGTTAAGATTTTGTATAATTATACAATGCCTCTAACACAGCATTACAATCACCGTACTCGTTAGACTGTCAAGAATGGGCTTGGCCCCAAGGTAACAGAACAGGTAATTAACAATTTGATGAGTGACATGAGTTTAACCTGGCCTATGCCTAACACATAGAGCTGATATGTGATACCGTATGGCCGTTATGAAGTCAAAACTGGACGTTTAGTATTTGTTATATATAGTCGGTTTGCCTATAGTCTCCTCTTCACCTGGGTTTTCACCCCCCCCCCCCCGACCCTACCCGACGAGGTACGTAAGTACCCCAGGCGGGGGGAAACTACGGTCCAGGTACATGAACAAAGTGGCTATGTTAACCTGTATTATAATTTTGCACGTGTCGATTAAGGTCGTTTAAAAAAGGTCGTATAGAAACATACGTAACTTTTTTATTTGTATAAACACGAAACCATATATATAGTTAAAGGCATTCCTCATTTTACACCAACCACGATTGTTATCTCACAACGTTTGTCCAACGCAATGATCGTCCAACTTTTTATCGTTCGCACATCGTGAACACATCGTGCGCACACCGCACATCGTGTAACGTTGTGCGATCTCACAACTGTACCTTGCTCTAAAATGAAATTGTGCCGCAAACATGCTTTGTGCACCAAAATATGCCTTGTGCGCCAAACAATCGTCTGCAAAACTACTTAACCTAATGATAAAAAACTGGGGCTATTCATCATTCAAGTATTGTCATTGTGACAATACAGAAACAAAAAAGATAATTCAATGCCAAGTCATAGATTCATCTGTCCAGAGTCGAAGGTAAAAGGTTATTCACTGATGCATTGAGATAAGCCAAACTTAGTTACGAAGTTCAGGAAATTCATATATAGCATTAAATAAAAAAGACATGTATATAAAATACGTTTCATAAAATTTCGTTATTCCTATGAGTCATTAAAGATAGGTCCCATATATTCTTAATATTAGTTGATATCATCAACGTCTTACTTGTTCGCAATCAACGTTCGCGACAGTTGGGAGTGTCAATGCGGTGGCACTGTCCTTATAAGTTTTGCCAAATGTAATCAAGGGTCACCAAAGGTTAGACATAAGTTCAATATAAGCCAATCTTTAAGAGAATGTAAATCTTATCGTAAAAGGTCATTGACTAGCAGTTTTTAACCGATCGACACAAACAGATAAGGCAATATATGACCGTAACACACACATACAAGTTATATTGCGCCTTAAAAATTTGGCAAAAATACAGTATATCAAAAACATATTACACTGCGCTTTTAGCTGTATATTCTTTCTCATTGGTGATGCTAGGACCAACACATTTTAGAAACAAATCGTTCAAACTACTGATAAAACAGCAAGGCAGATGCGTAAAACCCTTCATTTATGATTTAGTTTTCAAATAAAATAATCCGCAAAGTGTATATAATGAACCTTGCCACTTCTCATACTTTTATTTGTATCTTAAGTGATATACAGCAATTTGAAACCTAATTGCTAACAACACCTTTGTGATGTTCATTATGATACATGAGCTCTGTTTTCGTTTTTTAAGTTTTTTGGTTCTCTTTTGGAGAAGATGGCATTACTTGTAGTGGACCTAGATATATTTGACGGGTGCTGTCGATGAAGTAGAAGACGCGTAAACTTTCGGAACACCTAGTCTCATCTTCAATGTCATTTTCTTATCATCGATTGTATATTTTTACTTATTTTCATCGTCTTTGAGTCAAAAGTAGGATTTTTATCCGGCATGAAGCACTTATATAGGATTAAAAATGCAAGGCATGCTTTCTGTGTTGAACACCTATGTGTCATTCATGTAGTTATTGTATATAAATATACATTCAAATGACACATGTATCTGATATAGAATAATAATGTAGGAAACGTGTATTTACCTGTTGCACATACATGTACAAGAAACAAGTTTCCCTTTATTGCATAGCCGTGCTCATCGACGATTACTGCATCACTTCTGATCAAATATTATGCTTTAAAGTATATTGATGATGGAATTTCAATAAATAATTTTGAACAATGCATTACTGTTGCATAAATGCAGTGACCAACTGATAGGTAATGCGTATGAGACAATCAGGAGTGTTAATATACCGTCATAGGATCGACGTCCACGTGGTGACGTCACATATGCTGCTTCTCTTCCATCTTCAGAACCGTGTTCAAATGCAGCTGAAAGAGATAGTTACTGGATTTCGACCATGGATCACCACTGTGTTTGCGAACAGTGATATATCTGTTACGAGAAGAAACTTGGAAACCCTAACTTAATCAATGACCGTTTGGAATACGTCAACAACCCAAATAACAGAATGCATTGAACAACAAACAGGTTAACAAATATGATGGTTAGAATGTACAACCAGCAATTGGCGAACACGGCGGAGACACTCGATATAGAACTGACACGAGACTTGACGATGTGTCACAATACTGCAACTTTATTGCATGTTCTCGTGACATGTAAGTTTACAGCAAACTGACCAATCATATAGAAGGTTTACAGCAAACTGACCAATCATATAGAAGGTTTACAGCAAACTGACCAATCATATAGAAGGTTTATAGCAAACTGACCAATCATATAGAAGGTTTATAGCAAACTGACCAATCATATAGAAGGTTTATAGCAAACTGACCAATCATATAGAAGGTTTATAGCAAACTGACCAATCATATAGAAGGTTTATAGCAAACTGACCAATCATATAGAAGGTTTATAGCAAACTGACCAATCATATAGAAGGTTTATAGCAAACTGACCAATCATATAGAAGGTTTATAGCAAACTGACCAATTATATAGAAGGTTTATAGCAAACTGACCAATCATATAGAAGGTTTATAGCAAACTGACCAATCATATAGAAGTTTTAAAGTTAGTCCTTTGGTTCGCATATACTAGCAACTTCTAAATCTGTTTGCTGACGAGGTGGCCTATTCTGATAGTTCGTAACTCATGTTATCAAAAGTTTGACATGACAAATTTGGATTTAGGTTGAACAGATTCTCACAGTATACATGCCAGCCTGAGCGTATTGATACCGGCAATAACTTTGTCTCTAAAGAATTTCGATGATATGTCATAAGACTCTGATTTCTTGAATTTTGTTTTAATATTTCATGTGCGGTGTGGGATCTAACTACAATATGATACAATGTAAGTTTCAAAACAGAATAAATGCCAGGAATATTTCCTCCTAGTAAATATGTCATCAGAAACACATCCTATAACGGAACATGCAAATATTGTATTAGGACAGTACAACCAAATTATAAAACTTTCTTACATGTTCACCTTAGCACACTGCCAAATATTTAACTCAAATGTAAAAAATAAATAAATAAAAATAATAATAATAAAAAACAGTGTTCTGATAGTAAAAGTGCGACACTGACAAACCTAAATTACCAGTCTCTATCCATTGAAATGGGAGGATGCATAGCAAATTCTATATAAGAAATGAGTTCCCGAATGGCTAAAACAATGTTGTGCATAGTGTTTTGATGTTGGTGATTTCAAGCGTATGCTGTATGTTTCGTCTGATAAGTAAGACACTTAAACCAGCCAAGTGACTGAGATATACAGAAACCACATAACACATACAGTACACACCAACATATCAAACATCCCTAAATTTATGGTGCATTAAAACAATGGAGACAGTCTAGTCTTACACATCATGCTGTATTTTCTACATTTTTGCTATTTATATAAAGATCTATAGTTGGCAACCTATTGCATACATTATACACGAAATATAATCTTTAAAATACTGATTTTTTGCTACTGCACAACATACAATTTACAGCTTCAAACAGCATTTTTGTCAATAGCCCGTTGAATATTTAATGTTTACAAACATTTATGAAAAATACTATAACTGTATTTAATGTAACATTATTTTGTTTTTATTTTTAATAATAGCCCGAGGGCTGATATTGGTCGAGGGATGATACTGGGTGTGTGATGGAAAAAGACATGTTTTATTCTGTTTATTACATACTCACTAATAAAATACGGATAGATCTACTATCTTAGTAGTATCTATTTTTCTTTTGACATATTAAAAGACGAAAAAAATCCAAAAAGGGTTGTGATACGGGCTTTGCGGGCTGATAGGGTTTTGGGGTGTGATACGGCGAGGGCTGATATGAGTTAGAGCAATTGTGTCGTATCGCATATACAAAAAACCCGTATTTATTAGTTATATGTAATAAATAATGATAAAATGTCGGATCAACTCTCTATCACTCTCATGGCAAATATATATACATCATGAAATTCACAAGAGTTCAAATATATCTGCACATTACACCCTCATATTTAGATTATATTTAATTTAAATGGTGCTATTGATTTTATAATAATGGCAAAGAAGAGTTCCACTCGGATTGACATTGAGTTTTCTGTCTCCTATATAGAAGAAGAGACATCTCATAAGTCTCATTGTCAGGTTTTCATGGGCTTTGCAGCCCATAAGTTGAACACCATTTTTTTATGTTTAAAGGTGATATTTTGCAGAAAGCAACATTGATAAAGCATAGTCTTCGTAATGTTAGAGTCCCGAATTCAATTACCGGTGTTTTGTATTTTTTCGTACAAATTACGAACAACTATAATTCTGTGAAATGCACGGCAACATATGATTCTTACAGAACACTTCCTTGATAATGGCAAAAATATTTCGCAGTAGTGACAATGATGAAACAATAGTTTAACTTAGTGATATTTTACCTTAAAAACAAAACAAAACACTTTCTATGTAGAGTATTTACTTACATATTTTATTCATAACAAATTATTATATATAAATACAATTGGATGGCGCCTATTACAAAACGCCTAGACGTAGAAAACATCATGTTTACTTTCTACCTGTAAAATAAAAAGAAATAAACAATTCGTACTAATTATGAAGGGTTTATAAGGTTTTAAACATGTTATTACAACAAAAATACACATGCAAAATACACCTCGATCACGGACTAATTTTTTGCCGATTTGAATAGTTCAACAATCATGTTCTCTTTTCATAACTCATTCATGCTGTTTGAATAGCTCATTTTGTGGAATGAAAATGCCAAGAATGACTCCTTGCAACAATATATTGATAAAACATTTGTACAGGAAACACAATTTCATCGTTAACACTATCAATAATTTCGGTACGTTTATTGAAAAGGTCCATTAACACTTACACACTTACACAATTACACACTTACACACTTACACAATTCAATTTAGATTTTTTATTTTTTATTTCTCCGGTATATTCTGTGTAGTGGATTTTCGTAGAAAAATGCTATCTTAACAATTGTATGTGAAATTCGCTTTAAGTTAATTCAATGAGAAAAATAGATTATGGATCAATTACGCAACCAAATTATTAATTACCTGTAATTATATCAAAATACAATTCAAAAGTAATAGAATTAAATAACACTTTAAAAACTCACTCTAATAGGAAATAAGCATTACAAAATGAAACAATGCTGCTCTGTGTGCTAAACGTCATTAAGCTAAATTGCCGTACTCTACATGCTAAGCATCATTAAGTTATATTGTTTTGTGTATGTTTCTGATGTGTGTTTCCAAATTAAATACGTACCTCTTTCCGAGGGCACCAGACAATAGAGCTTGTTCTCCAGTCTGAACTGCTGTTTGGAGAAGTTGTTCACCTACATGGGTCAACTGGCTCCCAAGATCATGCCAGAAGTCACTGAAAAAGACATAACAAATCATAAATAGCGTTCAATTATTTTTTCAATTTCGATTATCCTCACTCGAAAAATAAATTATAATTCGTGAGAGAAAAAAGATATAGAAGGTTTTAAACCTACCTCCTCTTTCCGAGGGCGCCGGACAATAAAGTCTGTTCTCCAGTCTGGATTGCTGTTGTGAGAAGTTGTTCTCCGACATGTGTCAATTGGCTTCCAAGATCATGCCAAAAGTCACTACAAAGAAAATAATTCACATCAGAATTTCAAACCAACCTCCACTTTTCGAGAGAGGAAAGGAAAGCCTGTTCTCCAGTAAAAACTCCTGTTTGGAAAACGAGTCATTTCAAGAAAACCAATGTGCGATACAATTTATTAGGCTCTCTTTTTGTACCAGCAGTTTAATTTAAATGATGAAGTTAACTTTACTCAACAACCCTTCAGATATATGTATGATTTTTGAAACACCTACCTCCTCTTTCCGAGGGCACCAGTCAATAAAGCTTGTTCTCCAGTCTGAATCGCTGTCTGGAGAAGTTGTGTACCGACCTGTGTCAATTGGGATCCTAGATCATGCCAAAAGTCACTGAAAAACAACATAAATAACGTTTTGGTTTTTGTTTCGATTACGTGTGGCATCATTAGAAATTATTCATCAGATTAACATCAATGTTGGATTAAATTTCAACCGAACCTCCTCTTGCCTAGGGCAGCTGTCAATAGAGCCTGTTCACCAGTTGACACTGCTGTTTGGAGAAGTTGTTCTCCGACATGTGTCAGTTGAGAGCCAAGATCATACCAAAAGTCCACGTAATGAATTATTTATAACAAAATATAGTTATACAATTTTTGTACGCCGTTGAACGATACAAATAGGAAGTAACCAATTCAGAATTCAACATTATTACTAAAACGTTGTAGAGTAATGTGAAATTTACAAAACAACCCTTCTGATATATGTATAGTTTTATCAGACACCGACCTCCTCTTTCCGAGGGCACCAGACAGTAGAGCCTGTTCCCCTGTCGTCACAGCTGTTTGTAGAAGTTGTTCACCGACATGGGTCAATTGTTGTCCAAGATCATGCCAAAAGTTACTACAAAGAAAATTATATAAAGACCGATGGAGTTTCATACATCAGCTTTCAGTCACACACCAGCGCACATTTACGTAACATTTGGAGAATCAGATTAATAACATTTATACTGTTCAACTTTATATTTATATTTTATTGAGAACACGATGCATTAGTTATATCAAAATACAGTAATACAGTTGTTAACCAACACTTTACAAAGTTCTGCCTAATTTCAAGAAAAAGATAACAAGTTACAAGTTATTTTCATGTTAAATAAGATTAATTGGAATCTATGCAACAACCCTTCAGATATATTCATAATTTTTCTATCACACCTACCTCCTCTTTCCGAGGGCACCAGACAAAAGAGCCTGCTCTCCAGTCTGAACTGCTGTTTGGAGAAGTTGTTCTCCGACGTGTGTCAATTGGCTTCCAAGATCATGCCAAAAGTCACTACAAAGAAAATTATACAAAGATCGATGGAGTTACATACATCAGCTTTCAGCCACACACCAGTTCACATTTACGGAACATATGGAGAATCAGATGATATGATATATCTATATTTTATTGACAACACGATGCGTAAGTTATATCCAAATACGGTAAAACACTTTGTTGCCAACACTTTACAAAGTTCTGCCTTATATTCAAAAACAGCAAAGCGTTTGATTTCAAGAAAACGGTAGTAAGTTACAAGCTATTTTCATGTTAAATTGAGGTTAGTTTGAATCTACACAACAACCTTTCAGATATATTCATAATTTTACTAACACACCAACCTCCTCTTTCCGAGGGCACCAGCCAATAGAGCCTGCTCTCCAGTCTGAACTGCTGTTTGGAGAAGTGTCTCTCCAACATGTGTCAATTGGCTTCCAAGATCATGCCAAAAGTCACTACAAAGAAAATTATATAAAGACCGATGGAGTTACATACGTCAGCTTTCAGTCACAGACCAGCGCCCATTTACTGAACATAAAGAGAATCAGATTAATACCATTTATGCTGTTCAATTATATATAAATATTTTATTGACAACACGATGCGTAAGTTATATCAAAATACGGTAATAGACATTGTTGCCCACACTTTACAAAGTTCTGCCTTATATTCAAAAACAGTAAAGCGTTTGATTTCAAGAAAACGGTAGTAAGCTACAAGCTATTTTCAAGTTTAATTGAGGTTAGTTTTACACAACAATCCTTCAGATATATTTATATTGTTTCTAACACTAACCTCCTCTTTCCGAGGGCACCAGCCAATAGAGCCTGCTCTCCAGTCTGAACTGCTGTTTGGAGAAGTGTCTCTCCAACATGTGTCAACTGGCTTCCAAGATCATGCCAAAAGTCACTACAAAGAAAATTATGTAAATGACGATGGAGGATCATACTTGGTTTTTCCAGTTACCTACCAGCGTACATTAAATAAACGTAACGCTAATTAGATTAACAACATTTATATTGTTCAATTTTCATGTTTATATTACCGAGTACATAATAACTAGGTCATGTCAAAATACAGATATAACATATTCTAAGACAACATTTTTCGAAGATTTACCGAATATTCGCTAACACTAAAACGTGTTATTGCAAGAAAACGATTAACGTTATAGGTAGGAAAGAACAATGACAGTATAAGCAATTTAAATGTAATGATGGCGTTAATTTGAATCTACACAACATTGCTTCAGATATATTTATGATTTTTCTTACAGACATACCTCCTCTTTCCAAGGGCGCCAGTCAATAAAGCTTGTTCTCCAGTCTGAATTGCCGTTGTGAGAAGTTGTTCTCCAACATGTGTCAATTGGCTTCCAAGATCATGCCAAAAGTCACTACAAAGAACAGACACGATTATAAAGTTACATATCAGTTTGTTTTCTGGCGATAACTGTTAGTGATGATTTCGAGTTTGTCTTGTTTTATTGATACTACCTTCTTCTTTTTCCCTCACTTTTATTGATTTTGAATATTTGTGATTTTTAAATAGAATATGAAATATATCAAATGAGCATTGGAGTTGTAACAAGACAGCATAATCTATATTTAATTTTTGAGTATTGGGCAATCATATCTCAATATCGTGCCAAACATCGTCACAGACAGTAAAAACCATGTCAAAAAAGACTAATCAGATAAGGTGATACACTTTCATTATTGAGCTATGAATTAATTAATATAGAGAGTGAACATTTCACAACTGATCAGGTGGTTGTTAGATACTGTAATAGTGAAATACCTCCTCTTGCCAAGGGCACCAGAAAGTAGAGCCTGTTCCCCTGTTGTTACAGCTGTTTGTAGAAGTTGTTCACCGACATGGGTCAATTGTTGTCCAAGATCATGCCAAAAGTCACTACAAAGAACAGACACGATTATAAAGTTTTATATCAATTTGTTTTCCGGCGGTAGCTGTTAGTGACGATTTCGAGTTTGTCTTGTTTTATTGATTCTACCTTTTCCTTTTCCCCCACTATTTTCCTCACTAGGACAATTTATTGATTTTGAATATTAGTGATTTTTAAATAGAATATGAAATATATCAAATGGTCATTGAAGTTGTAACAAGACAGCATGATCTATATTCCATTTTTGAGTATTGGGAAACCATATCTCAATATCGTGCCAAACATCGTCACAGTAAAAACCATGTCAAAAAGATTAATCAGATAAGGTGATACAATTTCATTATTGAGCTATGAATTAATTAATATAGAGAGTCAACATTTCACAACTGATCAGGTGGTTGTTAGATACTGTAATAGTGAAATCCCTCCTCTTGCCAAGGGCCCCAGCCAATAGAGCCTGTTCCCCTGTCGTCACAGCTGTTTGTAGAAGTTGTTCACCGACATGGGTCAATTGGCTTCCAAGATCATGCCAAAAGTCACTACAAAGAAAATTATATAAAGACCGATGGAGTTACATACATCAGCTTTCAGTCACACACTAGCGCACATTTACTGAACATATAGAGAATCAGATTAATAACATTTATGCTGTTCAATTATATATCAATATGTTATTGACAACACGATGCGTAAGTTATATCCAAATACGGTAAAACACTTTGTTGCCATCACTTTACAAAGTTCTGCCTTATATTCAAAAACAGCAAAGCGTTTGATTTCAAGAAAACGGTAGTAAGTTACAAGCTATTTTTATGTTTAATTGAGGTTAGTTAAGACATACGCAACAATCCTTCAGACATATTTATAGTGTTTCTAACACCTACCTCCTCTTTCCGAGGGCACCAGCCAATAGAGCCTGCTCTCCAGTCTGAACTGCTGTTTGGAGAAGTGTCTCTCCAACATGTGTCAATTGGCTTCCAAGATCATGCCAAAAGTCACTACAAAGAAAATTATGTAAATGACGATGGAGGTTCATGCTTGGTTTTTCAAGTTAACTACCATCGTACATTAAATAAACGTAACGCTAATTAGATTAATAACATCTATATTGTTCAATGTTCATGTTTATATTACCGAGTACATAATAACTAGGTCATGTCAAAATACAGCTAAAACATTTTAAGACAACATTTTTCGAAGATTTACCGAATATTCGCTAACACTAAAACGTGTTATTGCAAGAAAACGATTAACGTTATAGGTAGGAAATAACAATGACAGTATAAGCAATTTAAATGTAATGATGGCGTTAATTTGAATCTACACAACATTGCTTCAGATATATTTATGATTTTTCTTATAAACATACCTCCTCTTTCCAAGGGCGCCAGTCAATAAAGCTTGTTCTCCAGTCTGAATTGCCGTTGTGAGAAGTTGTTCTCCAACATGTGTCAATTGGCTTCCAAGATCATGCCAAAAGTCACTACAAAGAATAGACACGATTATAAAGTTACATATCAGTTTGTTTTCTGGCGATAACTGTTAGTGATGATTTCGAGTTTCTCTTGTTTTATTGATTCTACCTTTTTCTTTTCCCCCCACTTTTTTCAAATTTATTGATTTTGAATATTAGTGATTTTTAAATAGAATATGAAATATATCAAATGAGCATTGGAGTTGTAACAAGACAGCATAATCTATATTTAATTTTTGAGTATTGGGCAATCATATCTCAATATCGTGCCAAACATCGTTACAGTTAAAACCATGTCAAAAAAGATTAATCAGATAAGGTGATACAATTTCGTTATTAAGCTATCATTTTATTAATATAGAGAGTCAACATTTCACAACTGATCAGGTGGTTGTTAGATACTGTAATGGCACAATACCTCCTCTTGCCAAGGGCACCAGAAAGTAGAGCCTGTTCCCCTGTCGTCACAGCTGTTTGTAGAAGTTGTTCACCGACATGGGTCAATTGTTGTCCAAGATCATGCCAAAAGTCACTACAAAGCACAGACACGATTATAAAGGATTGTATCAATTTGTTTTCCGGCGGTAGCTGTTAGTGATGATATCGAGTTTGTCTTGTTTTATTGATTCTACCTTTTTCTTTTCCCCCCACCTTTTCCTCACTAGGACAATTTATTGATTTTGAATATTAGTGATTTTTAAATAGAATATGAAATATATCAAATGATCATTGAAGTTGTAACAAGACAGCATGATCTCTATTTCATTTTTGATTATTTGGCAATCATATCTCAATATCGTGCCAAACATCGTCACAGACAGTAAAAACCATGTCGAAAAAGATTAATCAGATAAGGTGATACACTTTCGTTATTGAGCTATGAATTAATTAATATAGAGAGTGAACATTTCACAACTGATCAGGTGGTTGTTAGATACTGTAATGGTACAATACCTCCTCTTGCCAAGGGCACCAGTAAGTAGAGCCTGTTCCCCTGTCGTCACAGCTGTTTGTAGAAGTTGTTCACCGACATGGGTCAATTGTTGTCCAAGATCATGCCAAAAGTTACTACAAAAAAGCCATTTATTAAGAATGATCACTTCCAACTTAGTGTTTAAAATATTTGCTTTAATTATTTGTGTATGAATTCCCAATGCGTCAATGCTATTAGATTTTTCAAATATAATCTTATTTAAGAAATATATATTTGATTTTGTATAATATTTGTGATGGAGACGAATAACAAATCATTGAGCGCATGGTGCTTTTTATGCGAAAACATGACACATTTTTTTTCCGACTTGGAACAAAATAGTTAAAAATATAAAAAAAGGCCTGTAAAAAAAAACAATTAATCATGAACTGTGTCTTTTCAAGCCAAAAATATAAGATAGACAATTACATTTAATGATATCGCTACTGGGCAACTTGTTCGTTAAGAGTTTGTCAAGAATTTTAAATTGCTACTGAACTATAGAAAAAAACCACTTTGAAAACAATGGGAAATTATTAGATATCAGATGCTTACAGCAAGATTGTTTTTGCCGAAAGATAATATTGCTGGATTTAATGGTTGGTTGCATTTAAAAATGAATAAGCAAGAACATGTGTTTGTATATTTAGTTGTTATATAAGTACGAAATCACGGAAAACAAGAATCAAACTTACAGATCGATGCAGATAATCTAATCTTAATGCCTGGTCATAGATGTCCGAAAGTCTATACACACTAAGTGTACATATACGCATATAACAAAACCAGATTTATGTAGATTATATGTTGTCAACTTCCCTGCTCATTTATCTAACAAAAGGGACATAATTCATATGGTTCTAGTCATACATACAGACGTACCAGGTGGTGCTTCATTGATCTATCCACAATTTTAATAAGGATAAAGTATATTGACGGCGTTGAATATTGATAAACTATAGATATTACAAAGGTTTTTTTAGTATACCTAAGGTGATTGTCATAGTGGAAATTAAAGATCCTTGACTTCTTTACCTAATATGTACAGACACTACTAATTTATAGTAAGGAAACTAGCATGTTGCAATTGTTGAATGAATTTTCCGGATGCATTATGTAATAAGAAAATGCTTTAAAATAAAAAATACAAATATATACAGCAAACCAATATGCCTTATTTGTCCCTTCTATCAATTCCATCTTCACACATAACTGTCTGTTTGAAGAGTAGGTTTAATATGTGATTTTAATAAAGTGTTCATGGTTGTTTATTTAATTATCAAATGATACAAAAATATGCTTACCTGCGTTTGTTATCTGTAAATAAAAGGAACATAATTGGGTTATAATTAAGTTTTCGCATACAGTACTTACAAGAAACACTTTGACATTGCACAGTTACTAAGATAGAGGTTCACATAACAAGTGGAATTGCTTTTTTTGTTTTATTTTTATCTAACTTAGAAGAAATGGATACCATGATGACCACGCATCATTAATTTCAGTTTTGGATTGACGTCACAAAGTATGAAGTTACAATGTATTTGTACCATCAGTAGTCATGACCACAATATAAAAGGATAAACAAGTTACAAATGTTTCAACCATTTATAATTAACCGCCACCTAATCTGTTTTAAATTAACCATGAGCTAGGTAGCCTGGTAAAGATTTAACAGATACCGTAAATATCAATCCTATATCGTTTTTATAACACTAATCATAATCCTGAACTTTTTGTTCGTACCCTATACAAATGTATTGTTCACCATGTTTTGACTTTAGAAATTTCATACCAAGCGCTTACATCATTATTCATGTTTAAATAAAAAGTTCATTCGTTACTTGACCTTATTTATATACCTACCCCTAAACGACACGCCCTTTACATTTTAACATATATTATTTTTAGTCAAGCAATCATTTCGCGTGAATAGCTAGACTATTAGTTATTGTGCCTACATGTACATTCTACTTATTACCTGAAACGGCTTGTCATTGATTTATTTCCCCACTTAGCAGCATAGTTTTATATGCGTGTTGAAATATCATTTGTGTACTCATATATATTTATAGTTTACTGTATACATACATGTAGTGATATTTGAAATGGCTTAATTATCATTTGGGTATTGTAACATATTATCAATAAAACCCCTCATACTGTCGGGTGAATCAAACAGCGCATTCAACACGACAATAACAGAAATGAAAATCGTTTTCGTAGCTTTCTTAATATATCTGAAGGGCGAATCAAGCTGACTCGCTAGAACTTGTTGCACTACATGTATAGTACCTGTCATGCCAATGAACCAGTATTTGCTAATGAAAGTTCAAACTGTATTATTTATTAAAGACATATTAATGAGCATAATACATACGAAAATTTTGATTCTTTTAGCATTATACTTGTTAATGTATTCAATTATGTTCCTACATTGTGACACTGAGATCACTTTGGACACTCATACTTTGTATCAGTGCATGAGCGTCCTTTTTGTTCCCTTTTGTGTCTATTTTTCTCCTCGCTTGTTGACGCTGTGACATACATACAAATATGTATCTTTTCACTTATTTCTCTATGTGCATCAAGAGTATGAAATTGTACAGATCAGCAAACTGAAATTATTTCAGTACTACATATTAAATAGAAATAATGTCTTACCACGCAAAACTGCAGCTGAGCTCAATGCTACCAAACAAAATAAAGCTAAAAACCTCATTTTGAAATCCTAAAACAAAAACAAAACGAACACAATAAAGAATACAATTTCAAAATAGATTCCTTAGTAATTAAACAAAGTGTGGCATTTCCACTATATAACTTTACTGAATCCCTACGACATTCATAGACGATATGAGTGTCAGCATTATCATGAAGTCATTACTCTAAGGCTTGATAAAATAAAATTCTCATTTGATGGCAGATGTTCTTTCAGCACTGAACAGCTGAAGTGGAACCATAGGCAATATCAAATGCTAACAAAACATTGATCGAAACAAAGATGTGGCAACATTTAAAGTATTTTGGCCAAGATATTATACTATTCGTAAAAATAAGCGAAACCCATCATACACTTAAATTAATACCGCATCGTCCTTCAACGAGCGTTCAGAGTGTCCAGTTACCTAGATATAGGCAACCAAAGGTGACCGCTCCTTACTGGTTAGAACTCATTTTCCAACTAAAGTACTCACATATAAAACCCGAGATTAATTTACATAGACACAAATAATATATTTCAAAGCTATTATGTTTGTTCTCTTAATATTATTCGTCACTAAACACAAATTTATTCAAGTATGTCCTTTTGTATTTTACATTAAGCTCTTACCTCTTTCAAGTCGATGACGGGAGTGGACTTTCAAAGCAATTGTCGTTCTTATAAGCTACGTAGTTCGTGATGAATGGTCACACAGAGATAGCAAGATTTGACAATTCGACCTCTTGACCTTTGTCATTTGCACTGTTTAATCCTTATCGCAGAAGAGTCACGATTTTTCCTAAAATAAGATGCAATATATACAAAACTCATTTACAGTCTCATTCCGCAAGTAGTATTGAGTATTTTAACTTAAGTTGGATTGTAAAATGAGTTTTCATTTCATACGGCGTTGACACAACAATATTCGGAGTTTTCATTTGAGTCTTTTTTTTCGGGCTAAAAAATCTCACCTGACAGGAATACTACTTCAGATAAGTTTTATATTCTAAATAGGAATATGTGCGAAGTTTTGCGGAAACATATTTTCTCAAAATTGGTCATTTTACATGTTGTTGCTTATTTGTCATTACATAAGACATTGTTCGATTCTATAAATGCATATCTCATGCAGAACTCGAGTAAAATTGCATGACTCTAAATAACTATGCATGATAGAAATGTTCAACATGAAGGTGAAAAACATGGGACAAAAACCAACGTTCGCAGAGGTTTTTGAACCGAAATCGATTAGAAATTTCACATGAAGGTTAAAATTTTAAAGTTTGTCTTGCATGTCTCCATCCAGTCACCTCTAATTCTATAACTGACATTGATTTGTGTGTAAGCTCGGTAGTGTAGTAAGTTGTTACAGTTTAGCCTTTTCATAGTAATGTTCTAAAACTGTATGTCATAACCATATTGTTTTGAACACACAGTCAAAAATTAAATTGAACATATTTTATACAAGGTTGCTAAGAACGCTTTCCAATTACGTTTTATGAACAGCTTAGTTGTTGTTTACTATCTAGATATGTCCGCGGCGAATTAGTGTCTGTGTATAATATCAATCAGGAGCGTAGCTGGGGTACAAATCTTGTGTAGGCACTTGAGCAATTTATTAGAAAATGTGATTTTTTAGTCTTACGACAGCAGTTTTAAGTTCAATAAAATCAATTCATACGTGTACCAGTTCGTTTTATGATTAAATATACAAAAAAAACTCGAAAATATATATGAATGAGTGGTTATGATTTAAATGTGAGGATTTTAGCAGGAATGTTTAATTAATTCCCGCTGACGATATTGCATGAAAAGTTTTGAAAATAGAATAATCACTCATTGTTATTTAATAATCTGTGAACTAAATTTAAATTCTTATTGGTGAGAAAGTGATCATTGAAGAAAGATAATATCGATGCGTGATCAAAGTGTGAACTCAAAAATCGATAAAACTAGGGCAAAATCTGAACAAAGGCATGGAGACCCTTAAAATACAATGAAAATAAGGCCAGGCGTTCCGGAAGAGTAAGTGTCCTCTGTTTTAAATTTAGGTCATATTCAAGATATGTGACGTCCAAGCGAGAAATGGGGTAGTGGCAATAAAACGACACTAATGAGCATAATCAACAACGTGAATCTTCCTATCACACAAAAAATGCATATTTCCAATAAGATCATGATGACGACCATTAAACTTTTCAATAGTCTTCATTAAGCTACATCTTTGAACACTCTGTTTTGTATGTTTTGTAACTGTGTCCGTCAGCAATGAACATCTATGATATCATGATGATGTTATAAAGTTTTGAAGTCATGCTATTTGCAACAAAATCTTGAATATCGATCGAATCAACAGCAACATGAGAAAGCAGGGATGTTACTTTCAAGAAAGGGAAAGATCACAATAGGAAATTCAAAATAGTAACGCTTACCGAAGCGTAGTTTTAAGAGGTCTTTTTTGAGTATGTTATGAGTAAAGATCGAAGAGAGTGACCGAGGTATAAGAGTGTGTAGTCTCATTAATTTCAAGTTCGGGAGGGTATTTACGATCGACTTGGTCAATAAAATTCTTGTTATTGAAAGACAAAATATCGTCGATATATTTGAATGTTAAACTGAAGGACTTGGCTCAGTTTGTTTTTGTCCTGATTGCTTATCAATAAATTTAGTCTCGTATGAAAACCAAAAAAAAAAAACCCCTCTCATAATAAGAAAACGAAACCCCCTTCTAATTGATATGAGGAATTGTTGTGTAAAGCTAGTATTTCGTCTTTCGAAATATTGGAAAGTGCATTAATAGGGTTATCTTCGTTATCAAGCTTGCTTAGTGCTAGCCTACCTCCGACTCAAAGGGATCGGAAATTTCGCCACAGCTATAATCCGGATTATACGTGTCTGAGAGTGGCATTTTTGACGAAAGTTGATCAAAACCCCCCAAACGTGTAAACATTACCCTGAACGCCTTAGTTTAGGTCAAAATATAGCTGTCATAAATTCTGTAAAAACATGGTTTGTTTTGATGTGGGAAAACAAGAGATTTTACATATTTTGTACTAAACATATACAAAACATCCTGGATATAAAACAATCTTTAATTTTAGTGAAAACACATACTCAATTTTTCAATTTTATGAATTTACGCTGACTAAAAGTATAAACTGGACAAAATTATGTGTAGGCACGTGCCTACTCAAGCCTAAGGCAGCTACGCTACTGGTCATCCTTTTATAAATTGCAATTTTGAAAGCTTCATGTCGTGTTCCCGCTTAGTGACATTAAAGCATATTGTTCCAGTTCTACTATCGGCCCAACACACGCTTATTTGCTGATAGTCGATTGACCTGGGACACGATTTGAATAACGAATTATCTTCACCTGACATAGGGACAACAAGAAAGAGAGGGGCATAATATTGATAAGGCTGATATCTTATTAAAATGTGACCTAGCATTATCGTCCATTATCGATTTATGACAAGATAAAACAAGGAACTAAGTTAGATATGAATTAACTTGCTGTAATCCTCAACATTTCAGGGATTACATTAAAAAAATGTATTTTTATTCCAACAATTGCGAAACAAATTATTGCAACAAACTAACTACCCTTGTTGCCCCGGATGTTAGCGCGTGGGGTTTTTAATGTTGGAGGAAACCGGAGTTCCCGGAACAGTTATCACGTGTTCGGGCAGGTGACCCCATACCTTTTACGTCCGATCGGGGAATCGAACATCGGTGCTTTTTGAAAAATCCGACTACTGGTTGTTACGCCCACCAACGTCCAGCAACGTCCCCCCCCCCACACCCCTGGAAAAGGTCGTGATGAAATCCAAGGCACGCGGTCGTTGGGCTGAATGATGATAACTGACGCTAACACACATATTGTACATGCATGTATATGCAATTTATACCTTTCAATAGGGTTCTAATTATATCCTGTATTGACCTCATGATCTACATATTAAGGATTATTGATAGAACATTAGAAATATGACCAAAAATACTTTGTCAACATCTACCCAATAATGTTGAAAGAATGAAATCCCTGTCATAATCCCCCTTACTGGATTTAGATTAGTTCAAAGGGAATGAATAATTGTCCATATTAATGTTATGTGCTTTATTCTACTTTTCAGGGTCATATGGGTGCCAGATGCATATGGCCTGGTCCCATGTCCTCGAGCCCAGCCTGCTTTATCAGTAGTCCAAAAAAACAGGTCAAACGAAACTGAACCCTGCCAGGCCTTCAAAGTGATGGTATTGAGGACAGCTTGTGGTGTTCATTTCTTTTGTTATGACAAAGTCTTTGTTTAAAATATCGTAAGTCAATACTAAACATTTTGCTTAGCAAAAACACAGCAATGTATAATATCATTATTTTTAACAACAGTTATCGGTAAAATCTGTTCGAATGCTACCTTTTGAGATTTGTTTCACACACATACACAAGAATTTTGTTCAATTGACTCGCGAGAAAGCGATACTTTCATCAACGGTTTTCTCGCAATAATGCACACATATAAGTATTCACAGTCCTTTGAGTAAAACTGACGCCTACCTATGGAAATCCGTATAGTAACACGCCTTTGTCAAGTTTTTTTCACAACTTAACCCATTAAAGTGATTGAGAAATACAATATACTGAAACTACATAGCAAATAGAGGACACTTGTCAATATCTATTACTTATTCACCATTGCAGTATTGACAATTATTCATTCTATTGAAAAATATAACTGTTTTCTGATATGGCCAATAAAAACACTGATTACAAACTACAATGGGAAAAATTACAAGCTGCCGATCTGGTCAAAGGCTAATTAGCTTAATGATAAGCAGGCCTCATGAAAATCTGCCCATTGTACTGCCGGGAATTATCAGATTTGATTCCTATCATTAGGGAACTATTCTCTGGGGAAAACATCACGTTTAACTCCACCGTTAACTTTCATTTTTAGGAAGCAAGCAAAACATACAGGTCAGCAATTCTGTTTGATCGGAGGAAGCTTTTATCAAATGAAACACTGCGAAGGGTTGTCTAGACATGCTATTTGTAAAAGGATCCAGGTCAAGTATTGTCAGCTTGATGTGTCGCTTCCCGTTCCAGGGTTGGTTTTTGTTACAAAATATGTAGTAAACAGAATATCTAACAGTGTCTCCAGTAATACCAAATATTATTCACTCATGTGGCTAATATTTTGATACCTTTCACTCGTGCTGCGTACTAAGATATCCTCTATATATGCAGGTTGGTATTGTATATGTTTTAATATTGTTTTTAGTAAATCATTCAAAAATATGTCCATTTTGATGTTACAATAAAAAATGGAAATGTTTTACACTGAATTTAGATATAATATAGTGGTGTTCCACATATCTCTATTTACATTATGTCTATGGCGTGACAACGTGATGCAATTAACAATATTTGGTACTGTTCTTTTAAGCAGTATTATCATAACGATCGTGTTTTTATAAATATACTACTAACCTAACGTTTTGCTAAGGATCATTTTTATTTTGGGGTAAATGTGAAAATAAATATTTTATTTGGTTTATACTGAGATTATATTTAAAAATTGATTGTTCTTTTAATTCATCAGCATGCCAAAAGAGAGAGAGAGAGAGAGAGAGAGAGAG